>NC_045448.1:66158919-66249617 GCF_002776525.5 Piliocolobus tephrosceles | reverse complement strand
TTTATTTATTTATTTATTTATTTATTTATTTATTTATTTATTTATTTTCTCTCCAGCCCTGACCTAAGGCCAGTCCCAGTTTTTGAGCTGCACTGCCACCACTACACAGACATCTAAAACCCCAAGAGAAAAGCCTGTCTCTCTGGCCACAGGAAAATGTGGTCCCTGTGCTCCAACAAGTGTGGAGGGAATCCCTATTATTTGTTCTCTCTCTTTTCTCCCACTATTTTGAACTTGAGGGCAGCCCCAGTTGTGCAGAATTATGTGAGAGAATGTGGGGAATGGGTTAACACTGAGAGAAATCCATCTTTCTGGCCAGAAGAATAGGGAAGAGAAGGCTCTGGAAAGCTGAAGAGTCTGGGTACAATCACAGAGAACAGAGAGTTGGAGGAAGGGATCCCCTAATTCTGTGTCTGCACCAATACAAGTCTGAGGTGCAGATATGTGAAACAGACCCAAAGAAGTATGTCAAAGACGCTGAGACCCAGCCAAGCCCCAGACTAATCCCTAAGTGGCACATGTTCAGAGAAGACCCAACAGCATAACAAATCTGTGGAAAACTGAACTGATATTGGATTCACTGCCCACAGAATGTGGGCCAGAACTCCCAGTCTGAACCTAATGGGGTTGGTTGTTTGCCCAAAAGCAAAGAAAAGTAATCAACATTCTCCAGAGGATTTCAACAGGACTCAGAGTCATGAAACATATACTCAAAATATCCAGGATACAATCCAAAATTGCTCGACATGATAAAAACAGGAAAATCTAATCAAATCTCTAGGAAAAAGACAATCAACAGATGCCATTCCCAAGATGACTCAGGTGTTGGAACTACAACTTAATGACTTTAAAACAGCTACTATAACCATGCTACATAATTATACTGTAAAAGTAAATAATATTGGAATGAATAAAAAGACATTCTTAGTGGAGAAATATAAACTTTTTAAAAATGAACCAAGTGGAAATTTTTGATCTGAAAAATACAATACAGAAAGTTGAAAAATTCACTGAACCTTCCCCTTCAAAAAACAAAAACAAAAAATAAATTCAATAAATAAATAAATAATTCACTGAATGAGCTCAATAGAGAATGGAAATGACACAGAAAAGAGTCAGTTGACTGGGTACAATGCCTCACACCTGTAATCCCAACACTTTGGGAAGCCGAAGCAGGAGGATCTCTTGAGGACAGGAGTTCAAGACAAGCTAACGTGGTGAAAGCCTCTCTCTACTACAATTAGAAAAATTAACTGGGCGTGGTGGTGCACCCCTGTAGTCCCAGCTACTGGGCTGGCTGAGGCATGAAAATCGCTTGAACCTAGGAGGCAGAGGTTGCAGTGAGCCAAGATGGTGCCGCTGCACTCCAGCCTGGGCAAGAGAGCAAGACTCTATCTCAAAAAAAGAAAACAAAACAAAACAAAAAAACAGAAAAGAGTCAGTAAACTTTTAGATAAATCAATGGTTAATTATCCAGTCTAAAGATTAGAGAGGGCCGGGCACGGTGGCTCATGCCTGTAATCCCAACATTTTGGGAGGCTAAGGCGGGTGGATTACCTGAGGTCGGGAGTGTGAGACCAGCCTGACCAACATGGAGAAACTCCGTCTCTACTAAAAATACAAAATTAGCTGGGCATGGTGGTGCATGCCTGTGATCCCAGCTACTCAGGAGGCTGAGGCAATAGAATCGCTTAAACCCGGGAGCCAGAGGTTGCGGTGAGCCAAGATCATGCCAATGCACTCCAGCCTGGGCAACAAGAGCGAAACTCCATCTCAAAAAAAAAAAAAAAAAGGATAGAAAAGAAGATTGAAAACAATGAACAGTCTCAGGAACCTACAAGACAATATAAAGAAGATTAATACTCACTATATTTGGGTCCCAGAAAAGGAGAAAAAGATTTATACAAAAAAAAAAAAAAAATGGAATAAATAATGGCTGAAATTTTTCCAAATCTGGTGAAAGACATAAATTACAAATTCAAGCTCAGATGAATCCCAAACAGGATTAACTCAAATAAAAACACCCAACACGGCCGGGCGCGGTGGCTCAAGCCTGTAATCCCAGCACTTTGGGAGGCCGAGACGGGCGGATCTCGAGGTCAGGAGATCGAGACCATCCTGGCTAACACGGTGAAACCCCATCTCTACTAAAAAATACAAAAAACTAGCCGGGCGCGGTGGCAGGCGCCTGTAGTCCCAGCTACTCGGGAGGCTGAGGCAGGAGAATGGCATAAACCCGGGAGGCGGAGCTTGCAGTGAGCTGAGATCCGGCCACTGCACCCCAGCCTGGGCAACAGAGCGAGACTCTGTCTCAAAAAAAAAAAAAAAAAAAACACCCAACACATCCTGAAAAAAGTGCTGGGGAAAAATATAAAAATAAAGAAAATGTCTTGAAAGCAGCCAGAGAAAAACAACAGATTATATCTAGGGAACAAACATCTGCAGATTTCTCCCCAAAAGCAGCAGAACATCTTTAAAGTACTGAAAGAAAAGACCTGTCAACAGATAATTCTATAGTCAGCAATAATATCCTTCAAGAATGGAAGAAAATAAAGACATTTTTGGATTAAGGAAAACTAATATAATTCATTGCCAGCAGACTTGCTCTGAAAGAAATGCTAGAGAAACACAAAAAGCTGAAGAAAAGTGATACCAGATGATACTGCTTTGCAAGTACCTGAGACTTTGTTATTTTTTGTCAATCTTTTTTTCTCTCCATTCTTCAGACTGGATCATTTCCACAGATTTATCTAAAAGTATACTGACTCCTTTCTATGTCATCTCCATTCTCTATTGAGTTCATTTAGTGAATTTTTTAACTCCATATATTGTATTTTTCAGATCAAAAATTTCCACTTGGTTCTTTTTAATAAAAATTGATATTGTTATTGACTACACAAATAAAAGCAAGCAATAAAATAATAAATGTCTGGGTAAACACAATGGACTGTTTTTTCCTCTTAAATTCATTGAAATATTTATGACTGTTTACAAAAATTAGAACAGTGTTCAGTAGGGTTTTCAATATGCATAGATACAATACCTATGGCAACTGTGACGTTAAAGTGGTGAGGGTAAAAGGAACAAATAGCTAAGAAGATAAACAGAAAAAGAAAAGGCTAAACACTAAGTCAATCACATAAAATATAAATGGTTTAAATACGCCAAGTCAGAGATAAAGATTGTCAGATTCGATTTTAAAAAAAAAAAAAACAGCATATGCTACCTACAAAAAAAAAATTAAATATAACAATGTAGATGGGTTAAGGATAAAATTATGAAAAATATATGCCATGCAATGCAAACTATTAATTTTAAAAAGCTGGGGCTGGATGTAGTGCCTCTTTCCTGTAATTCCAGCACTTTGGGAGGCCAAAACACGGGGATTGCTCGAGGCCAAGAGTTTGAGACCAGGCTGGGAAACATAGTGAGACCCTATCTCTGTATTTAAAAAAAAAAAAAAAATGCTGGGTGTGGTGGCTCATGCCTGTAATCCCAGCACTTTGGGAGGCCCAGGTGGGTGGATCATGAGGTCAGGAGTTCGAGACCAGCCTGACCAACAGGGTGAAACCTCATCTCTACTAAAAATACAAAAATTAGCCAGGCATGGTGGTGGCGTCTCCCTGTAATCCCAGCTATTCAGGAGGCTGAGACAAAATTGCTTGAACCCAGAAGGCAGAGGTTGCAGTGAGCTGAGACAGTGCCACTGCACTCCAGTCTGAGCAACACAGCGAGACTCCATCTCAAAAAAAAATAAATAAATTAGCCAGTCATAGTGGCATATGCCAGTAGTTCCAGATACTCAGGAGGCTACTGAGGTGGAAGGATTGCCTGAGCGCTCAGGAGTTCGAGGTTACAGTGAGCTATGATTATGATACTGCACTCCAGCCTGAGTGACAGGGTAAGACCCTGTATCAATAAACAAATACATAAATAAATAAATCTCTGAAGTAGCTACACCAGTATCAGAAAAATTCAACTTCAAAACAGGAAATTCACAGGGATAAAGAGAGACATGATATAATGATAAGAAGGCCAATTCACTGAGAAGACATAACAATTCTAAATGTGTATATATGTAACAACCATCTCAAAATACATGAAGCAAAACCTGATAGAAAAGCAAATATATACCAAAGAAGATAACTGGATATGAAATAAGCACATGAAAACATGTTCAACATCAGTCAGTAGGAAAATGCAAATATTAAAACAACAGTGAGGAATTACATACCTATTACAATGCTCCTCCCACCAAAATATAAGAGTGCCAAGGTCTGGGAAGGATATGGAGCAACTAGAACTCTCATACATTGCTGGCAGGAATGCAAAATGGCACAGCCACTTTGGAAAAGAGTTTGGCATTTCCTTATAAAATCAAACATATACTTACTATATGACTCAACAGTCCCACTCATAGGTGTTTATCCCAGAAAAATGAAGGCTTGTGGTGACACAAAAATCTTTACATGAATGTTCATAGAAGCTTTACTTACAATAACTGAAAACTATAAACAACCCAAATACCCTTTAGCTGGTATATTCAACAAATTGTGATACATCCACATGATGGAATACTACTCAACAATAAAAAAACAACAGACTATTGATGAATCTAAAATCCATTAACCTAAGCTAAAGAAGCCAAACTCAGCCGGGCTTATACCTATAATCCCAGCACTTTAGGAGGCCAAGGCGGGTGGATCACCTGAGGTCAGGAGTTCAAGACCAGCCTGAACAACAAGGTGAAACCCCATCTCTTCTAAAAGTATAAAGATTAGCCGGGCATGGTGGCAGGTGCCTGTCATCCCAGCTACTCGGGAGGCTGAGACAGGACAATAGCTTGAACCTGGGAGGCGAAGGTTGCAGGGAGCTGAGATCGTGCCACTGCACTCCAGCCTAGCTGACGGAGCAAGACTCTGTCTCAAAAAAAAAAAAAAAGCCAGACTCAAAAGGCAATATACTGTACGATTCCATTTACATTTCAACATCCTGGGAAAGGCAAAAATCATAGTGTCCAAGAACAGATCAGAGGTTGCCATGGGTAAAGAATGGGAGAGGAATTGATTTCAAAGGGACAGCATGAGGTTTCGGGGGTGATAGAACCATCTCCAGCATTCCCATTGTGGCTATGACCCTGAACCTCAGCTCCTGGCCCATGTCATGATTACCATCAGGGTTATATGACTCTATGCATTTGTCAAAAACTCATTGAATTGAATACCAAAAGAATTAACTCTTACTATATGTACATTTTGTAATAAATTTTGTTTAAAAAAAAAAAAAAAGGCAGTGTGGTCAGAGTCTATCAGGATCTAAAGCAGTGGTTTTAAAGTCTGAAATCACCTGGGAATCTCAGACCAATTAAATAAGAATCTCTGAGGGGGCTGGGCTCAGTGGCTCACACCTGTAATCCCAGCACTTTGGGAGGCAGAATCGGGTGGAGTCCAGGAGTTTGAGACCAGCCTGGGCAACATGGCAAAACCCCATCTCTACCAAAACTACAAAAATTAGCCAGTCTCATAACCCAGTCTCTAATAAATAAATAGAAATTTTAAAAACGAATCTCTGAGGGTAGGACTCAGGCATCAGTAGTTTAAAAAAAAAACCCCAGGCTATTAAAATATACAATAAATATAGAGAAACACAGTAGTCAAAGTGTGGGCTTGGCACCATAGCATCGGCATCACATGAAAACATGTCAGAGATGCAGATTCTTAGACCCCAGCCCAGCCCTATTGTATCTAAAACTCTGGGGATGGGCCCCTGGGATCTGTGTTTTAACAAGCCTTCCAGGTGGTTCTGATTCTTAAACTTAAGTTTGATATCTACACCTATGTTGCCTTCAATGTTATGAAAATCCACCACCTGGGTGACCCTGGCTCCTGGCCTCTTCCTTCCCACTGGGGTCCTTGGTCTGCCATCCAATAGGCCAGCCGTGCCTCAGTACCCTAGTCTAAGCTTAATCTTGGACACAAGAAACTCAAGAGGCCAACATAGTGGACACTCACCACTATTCTGTTTTAGCCATGACCTTGAACCTCAGCTCCTGGCCCATGTCTTCTTTGCTCTTTCTGAACCTCTATTGGCAATGTAAATTCTCTCTAGGATTCAGACCTTGCCTTGTTTTTCCAGCCCAAAGACTAGAATTCCATTTCTAAACCCAGCCCAGCAGCTGGAAGTCATGAAGCCGTCAACCTGCCTGGACATCCAGCTGCGCTCTGCTGCGCCATTCTATCCACCCATCAAGACTCCCCTCCCTTCTACTGTATGTCACCATAAGTTTTCGTGCGTGTTCTGCATGCTCAATTGAACTTTCCTCTAACAATCAGGTCACTCAAGCCATTCTCCTATTCCCACTCTAACCTGCTTTGGAATCTATGGCTGCCTGATGACACGTACAAACAAGTACATTCAAGGTCAAACATCCTCAGGTCAAATTCGTGGCAAGAGGGATGATCTTTTAAACCTACATTTTTGAGCCGGGTGAGGTGGCTCACACCTGTAATCCCAGCACTTTGGGGGACTGAGGGGGCAGATCACCTGAAGTCAGGAGTTTGAGACCAGCCTGGCCCACATGGCAAAACTCCATCTCTACTAAAAATGTTAAAAAAAAAAAAAAAAATAGCCGGGTGTGGTGGCACACGCCTGTAGTCCCAACTACTCAAGAGGCTGAGGCAGGAGAATCACTTGAACCCAGAAGGCAGAGGTTGCAGTGGACTGAGATCGCACCACTGCACTCCAGCCTGGGCTGCAGAGCAAGACTCCGTCTCAGAGGGGAAAAAAAAAATTACATTCCCTCCACCACTCCCTCTCTTTGTTTTAATGAAGCATCAGTAACTTCAGCTCTTATGATAAATTGAAACGGCTGCAAATCGACAAAACTCATGTTTGATGGGTTATCTTCTATCAAAGAATGAGTGATGCCTTGCCCTGATCATTCCTATTCCTAACACAAATTCCATTGAGTTCTTAGGTCTAAGAGGAAAAAAAGTAAAGAGAAGAGGAATGGACTGCAGAATGAAGCTATCAGATCAGCCCACATTGGGATGGGGTCAATAGATGCAAAATGAACACCATTCTTCACAGTAACCATTTAACAGCATGGTAAACATCTACTGACCCCTTAGCAATAAAAACTGATTTAATACATTCCAGTGGTTCTATTTGGCAGGGAGGAATGGGAGACATTTATCTCTTTGGGATCATGTAGGAAAAAGGCACACCACCAAAAACTGACACCTTTATGGATAATTGCACATGGCTGTTCTTTCCTTTCCATTCTCACTGCCACTAACCTGATTCAGAGCCTTAGCACTATCCACCTAAGGAATGTTGCAGCAGCCCAGGATGAGTGCCGCTGGCTATGTGCTTTCCCATTCTAATGCACCCTACTCTATCCTAGGACAACTCTCCTAAAAGCCAACTGGGATTGAGTTACTCCTCTACCAATAACCCTCTGCTGCACCTTATCCAAGGCCCTCCATAAAATGGTCCCAACCCACCTCACCCAAAACCTCTTCCAGAAAGTCCCACCTCCAGCCACCCTGGCTCTCTCCTCCACAGATGTCAGACCTGCATGTGGTCTGACGGCTCTCTCAGCCTCCTTCATTCTCTCCCCATTTCCACCGCATTTTCCCCAATAAATCTTGTGTGTGTCTAATTCCATTTTGGTGTCTGCATCTCAGATGATCTGAACTAATACAAATGGAGAATGAAAAACAAAACAAAAAAAATATCTGGCCACATTTATAAATTCATCCCGGGCTGCAGAGAGTTAGACAGCACTTCCCCAAAGAAAACTGTCACACAGTCGGGCACAGTGGCTCATGCCTGTAATCCCAGCACTTTGGGAGGCCGAAGCGGGTGGATCACAAGGTCAGGAGATCAAGACCATCCTTGCTAACACTGTGAAACCCCGTCTCTACTAAAAATACAAAAAATTAGCCGGGCGTGGTGGTGGGCGCCTGTAGTCCCAGCTACTTGGGAGACTGAGATGGGAGAATGGTGTGAACTTGGGAGGCAGAGCTTGCAGTGAGCCAAGATCATGCCACTGCACTCCAACCTGGGAGACAGAGCAAGAGACTCCATCTCAAAAAAAAAAAAAACTGTCATGCAAAACATTCTAAGATTCTCAGGTTAGCCATCATCTAGCCAGTTCTTCCCACTGATCACTGATCACATTATCACAATTTATAGATAAAAACACTGAGCCTCAAGAGGTTAAGTAAACCACCTGAAGATCATACAGCTAAGTAAATGATGAAATCAGGGCTCTTGACTCAAAGTCCCAGTGTCACCCAACTACACTTGAGTGGGCCTGAAACAAATGGCAAGAGTTTTGTACATGGTTAGCTAACATAAGGTCCTATGAAC
Source organism: Piliocolobus tephrosceles (assembly GCF_002776525.5). Classification (NCBI taxonomy): domain Eukaryota; kingdom Metazoa; phylum Chordata; class Mammalia; order Primates; family Cercopithecidae; genus Piliocolobus; species Piliocolobus tephrosceles. The sequence goes on along the minus strand of NC_045448.1, from coordinate 66,241,241 downwards.
CACTGCCATCATCATTGTCATTTCTCTCTGAGGATCTTAGCAGTAAAGTGAAGGTAGTAATCTGTCATACTGAATGTTGAAGTCAGAATAATAGCTTCCCAAAGACGCCCAAATCCCAGCCTCCAAACCCTGTGATTATATAACCTTACATAGCAAAATGGATTTTGCAGATGTGATTAAGTTTAGGATTCTGAGATGGAGAGATGACCCTGGATCATGCCAGGGTCTCAGCGTAGTCACAAGTGTCCTTATGAGAGGACAGCAGGAGCATCACAGTCAAAGGAGATACGAGGCTAGAGGGTGAGAGAGAGCCCTGAAGATGCCACTCTGCTACTTTGAAGATAGAAGGGGCTACAAGCCAAGGAACACAGGCAGTCTCTAAAAGCTGGAAAAGTTGCTAGGCATGGTGGCTCACACCTGTAATCCAAGCACTTTGGGAGGCCAAGGCTGGCAGATCACGAGGTCAGGAGATGGAGACCATCCTGGCTAACACTGTGAAACCCCGTCTCTACTAAAAATACAAAAATTAGCCGGGCATGGTGGTGGGCGCCTGTAGTCCCAGTTACTCGGGAGGCTGAGGCAGGAGAATGGCATGAACCCGGGAGGCGGAGCTTGCAGTGAGCCGAGATGGCGCCACTACACTCCAGCCTGGGTGACAGAGTGAGACTCTGTCTCTTTAAAAAAAAAAAAAAAAAGCTGGAAAAGTCTAAGCAGCAGCCTCTTCCCTAGAACCTCTGGAAAAAATACAGCCCCACTGACACCTTAATTTTAGGTTTTTTAGCCTCCAGAATTATAAGAGAATAAATCTGTGGCCAGGGCAGTGGCTCATGCCTGAAGTCCCAGCACTTTAGATGGCCAAGGGAGGAGGATACCTTGAGGCCAGGAATTTGACACTAGCCTGGGCAACATGTCCAAACTGCATCCTACAAAAAAAAGTTTTTGTAATTAGCTTGACATAATTGTTCACACCTGCAGCCCTGTCTACTCAGAAGGCTACGGTGGGAGGATCCCTTGAGCCCAGGAGTTTGAGGCTGCAGTGAGCTATGACTGCACCACTGTACTTCAGCCTGGGTGACACACCAAGACCTCGTCTCTAAAAAAACAATAAATTAAAACTTTAATAAATTTGTGTTGATTTAAGCCACTACGTTTATGGTCATTTGTTACAGCAGCAATGGGAACCCAATACACTGAATACTCTAGACACACACTTCTCACTCACCCAAAAGACACATGCACTCACACGCGCGCGCGCACACACACACACTCAGATCACACATGCTGCAGACTGTCCATCTCAACTCCCCAAACCTTAAGTCTTACTTTAGACTCTACATGGACATCGAGGCTCATGGTTCTTGCTGGTGTCCACCCCACCCCCTCCTCTCAGAGCTGCCTCAGACCCTTTAACAACTCTCTCCCAGTCTTCAGTTTTTGTGGCGCTCATTCACTTACCAGTGGAGCTATGCTTTTTATTAAGCAATTAACAGAAAAAGCCCAGATTTCCCTAAGCCAAGCCTGGGAGTGACTATGCAAGAGAGGGGTCTTTTATGCAAGATGCAACGTACATTATATCAAGACCTGGAAAAAGCACAACTCCCTTAAAAATAAATATACAAATAAATGGGGACTTCCTCCAAGGAAGCTTGCAGGAAACTTTATATAAAAGTAGACCACCCACAGTAACTTTCCGAGCCAGTTATTTGGAGAACCCCCAAAAGAAAAAAAGGATTCCTGGCCTCTTGGAATCCATCCCCTGCCTTTGGGAAACTTCAGGGTTCAAGTGCACCAGGACTATGTCTGATGGCTTCTCTTGGACTTAATGAGAAGGACAGACCTACTGATACTGGATATTCTGGATATAGTAAATATCCCTGAAACCTGTAGACATAACAGAAACTAAAGGACAGCTCACAAAATCCCAAGGACATTTCAAAAGGCCTGGCTTGAAGGCCCCAGTGACAATGCAGTAACTAATTTGGAGGGTCACTGGAGTTAACAGTGACAGATATGTGAAACCATCAACCTCAACGAAGTGTCCACTGCCCTCTTTCCACTGCCTGGTGCCCATTGATCTCTGTGTGGCTAGTGCTGATAATTGTTAGGAAAAGGAGAAAATAGATTGATGATAGCCCTTGCAACTCCCAGCCTGGGATCTGACCACAGAATGCTCCCCTGAGCAGCAATCATGGAATCTATTGTTTTACGCAGTTGAACAAATGAATTTGTAAACTGTCTGAGCACAGGATGCTTTAGTTAATACCTCAATGGAGAATTAACATTTAAACTTCTTATCATGTCCTAAGTGGATAATCAACTTTAAATCAGGGATATGGAGAATTACACAAGTAGTATCTATATGTTCAGTGCTAGCTTAAAGATTTCAAGGATTATTTTACACAGTCAAAGGAAAATAAAAATGTTTCTGAAACAGAAATTATTTGGGCTGGGCACCCTGGCTCAAGCCTATAATCCCAGCACTTTGGGAGGCCGAGTGGGCGGATCACCTGAGGTCAGGAGTTCGAGACCAGCCTGGCCAACATGGTAAAACCCCATCTTTACTAAAAATATAAACAAAAAAAAAAATTAGCCTGGCGTGGTAGCATTACATCTGTAATCCCAGCTACTCAGGAGGCCGAGGCAGGAGAATCGCTTGAACTTGGGAGGCAGAGGTTGCAGTGAGCTGAGATCATGCCACTGCACTCCTGGGTGACAGAGTGAGACTGTGTCTCACAAAAAAAAAAAAAAAAAAAAATTATTCGGTGAGCAAACGTACAGTGTATTTAGAAAAAGCATATTGCCCCCCACTTAGACCTTTGCAGAGATCTGATAGTCTCTTTAAAAAAAGAAAGACTCTGCAGACACAGTATCAAAGATAAGAACCATGAATGATAAAATTAATAGAAATGATCATTAAAAATTTTTTTAATTTTTTAGGTCGAAGATATTGAATAATATTAAAATATAAACCACAAATGAGAGAAATAACTGCAACATATTTGACAATAAATAGGATGATGTCCTAACAAAGACTTCTTTACTCAATAGGAAAAAGGTTCACCACCAAAAACATAAATAAATAAGACAAAAGAAGGAAAATATATGATAAATATATGAATATAAAGTAATATCCAAGTTTATTTAACCAAAAGGTGCATAGTAAAACAATAAGTTTTTCCCATCAGATAACACTTTTTAAATGAGCAGAAATTTGGCCAGGCATGGTGGCTCATGTCTGTAATGCCAACACTTTCAGAGGCCAAAGTGGGCGGATCACTTGAGGTCAGGAGTTCGAGACCAGCTTAGCCAACATAGCAAAACCCCATCTCTACCAAAATTACAAAAATTAGCCAGGTGTGGTGGCACACACCTGTAATCCCAGCCAGCTACTCGAGAGGCTGAGACACAAGAATTGCTTAAACCCAGAGGCAGAGATTGCAATGAGCCAAGATCACGCCACTGCATTCCAGCATGGGCGACAGAGCCAGACCGTGTCTCAAAAAAAAAAATGAAATAAAATAAAATAAGCAGAAATTCCCTGTAGTTGCAATCTCTGCTTTCTGTAAAAAAAAAAAAAAAAAATATATATATATATATATATATATATGGGAGGAACTACAAAACCTGTTCTTTGTATTGTTTAAGGAGCCCTTCCATACTTGTTTGGTTTTTATCCTGGGCTGTTTTCATCATCCATTTTCTACCTAACTATGTAGGTTAGACATTCTCTAAATAGAAAGGAGTGGTTTTTCAGAAAAAAAAAGTAAAGTTAAATCAGATCAAAATAAATAAAATAAAAATAAAATGAGCAGAAACCTTCTCACACACCATCAGTAAAAATATAATTTAGGCTGGGTGCAGTGGCTCACACCTGTAATCCCAGCACTTTGGGAGGCCAAGGCAGGTAGATCACCTGAGGTCAGGGGTTTGAGACCAGCCTGGGCAACATGGTGAAACCCTGTCTCTACTAAAAATACAAAAATTAGTCAGGCGTGGTGGTGCACACCTGTAATCCCAGCTACTCGGGCAGCCGAGATGGGAGAATCGCTTGAACCCAGGAGGCGGAGGTTGCAGTAAGCTGAGATCATGCCATCCAAAAAAATATATATATATATACACACACACACACACATGTATACACACACATATATATACACATACACACACATACATATGACTTAACACAATGCTTCTGCCACAAAAAAATGGAAAATACATCTTAAAACCTTAAAATTCCCTTTTTGCCAAAGACTTCAAAAGGAAAATAAGAGAAAAAAAATCCCTTTGACTCACTAATCACTTCTACAGCTGGGTGCAGTAGCTTATACCTGTAGTTCCAGCTACTCAGGAAGCTGAGGCAGGAGGATCACTTGAGGCCAGGAGTTCAAGGCCACAGTGAACTATGACTGTGCCACTGCAATGCAGTCTGGCCAACAGAGGCAGGAATGTGGGCAAACAGAAGAACAGCATTTATAATGGTGAAAAACTGGGAAGTTCCTACATATTCAAAACTAGAGATGATTTAACAAATTACGGGCCGGCACAGGGGCTCATGCCTGTAATCCCAGCACTTTAGGAGGCCTAGACGGGCAGATCTCGAGGTCAGCAGTTGGAGACCAGCCTGGCCAACATGGTGAAACCCCATCTCTATTAAAAAAAAAAAAAAAAAAAAAAATTAGCTGGGTGTGGTGGCACATGCTTGTAATCCTAACTACTCAGGAGGCTGAGGCAGGAGAATGGCTTGAACCTGGGAGGCGGAGGTTGCAGTGAGCCAAGATCATGCCACTGCACTCCAGCCTGGGTGACAGAGCGAGACTCCATCTCAAAAAAAGAAAAAAAAAATTATAACAAGCCAAGCAATGGAATATCACATAACTACTGAAAGTGGGGGCCGGGCACGGTGGCTCAAGCCTGTAATCCCAGCACTTTGGGAGGCCGAGACGGGCGGATCATGAGGTCAGGAGATCGAGACTATCCTGGCTAATACAGTGAAAACCCGTCTCTACTAAAAAAATACAAAAAATTAGCCAGGTGAGGTGGCAGGCGCCTGTAGTCCCAGCTACTTGGGAGGCTGAGGCAGGAGAATGGCGTAAACCCAGGAGGCGGAGCTTGCAGTGAGCTGAGATCCAGCCACAGCACTCCAGCCTGGGCGGCAGAGCGAGACTCCGTCTCAAAAAAAAAAAAAAGAAAGTGGTGTGTGTGTGTGTGTGTAGACAGAGAGAGAGAGGGGTAGAGAAATATTTATGGCATGTGGTTAGATGATCAAAGAATGTACAAACAGGATATACAGTATAAATTTATTTTGGTAAGACTGATTAGATAGAGAAAGAAAAAAGGGAGAGAGAGGAAAAAAGGGATGGAGGAAGGAACTGGGAGATGCTGCATCCTGTTAGGAGAGAATACCTCCTCACCACTCGTTTCCCTGAGAAAGGATGTTCCATAAACTCTCCTGGTTTCTCTCCATCGCCTTTAACTCACTCCACGTCAGGGAGGAAAAATGGCTTACCTGGTGGTAAATATGGGAAGAATAAACAAGGCATCCCAGGCTCACTCCCCACTCCTTACTCCTGGGAGCAATCTGGCTGCTGTCCCTGCTGTTCCTCTGGGTCAGGATCACACCCAGTACAGTGCCAACGCTGCCTAATTGGCTACACTTGTCTCATTCTGGGGTTCGGTTTGCAGCCCTGTGTTGCTCCCACACTAAGTCAGACCTCCAGCTTTTCCCTCTTCAGTAATGAAGAAGGTGTCCTGGTCTCTCTGTTTATACACTTGGCCAGATTTCCCTGCTTTGGACGCAGATGGGGATGTAGGGTCTAACTTACTCTGTCTCCTCAGAAATTCAACATGCATCAGTCAGGGTTCTGGGTGAAAAGCAATAAAACCTTACTTGGCAAACTGAGGCAAAGAGGAATTTATTAAAATAAGTAGCAAGGGTGAGAAGGCTGTTTTTAGAGTACACAGACTAGAGAACCAGGCTTAGGGAAGGTCATAAAGCAGGATGTTCAACAAGGGAGACCCAGCAAAGAGTCTGGGTCAGTGGCCTCCTCTTCAACCCTCCTTCTAACTGTTCCTGCCATTCTTGCATGGATTGCTTAAAATAAAGTTTTAAAACAAGCTGTCCAAGTGGCCAAAGGATAACCTACCTACCATCCCTCCCCGACTCCCCTCTTCCTACGAAACCCAGATTAATATGTATCCATTGCCTCTTCACTTATTATTTACAGAAAGTGGATCCCACCAGAATGATAACTGACCTAAGCCCATTGGCCTATTCTGTTCCCCTCATCACAGCCATTGGCTCATGAATGAGTGGGCCATCTGGGCTGGGCCAATAAGATGATGACTTGAAATTCTGGGGTGAAGGGTCTCTCTGCATCCATCCCCCTGGACCTGGGCAGGTAAGCATGTGACTCTGTGGGGGTTGTTCGCCCATTTAAAATGCAACTGACACCACAGAAGGCTAAACAGACAGACAGAAAGAGAGTCACTCTGTCAAACCAACCAGAAGCCAGAATGGAGGCTGGGCAAACCCAGATGATAAATGTGCACCAATCATTAAAAGGGGAAAGAGTGGACCCGATTAAGAAAGCTTGGGTGTGCATCTAGGATCTACCCTTTTTAACTGGGTCATCTGGGTAAACTTAGCCTTTCTGAACCACACTTTTCTAATGTTGAAAATGGGGATAATAACAGTATTCCTCCTAGGATTACTGGAGTCTGAAATGAGATAATCCATGTGAAGCACTTGGCACTGGGTCTAGCTTATAGTAACTGCTGGACATGTTGCTATTTTTGTATACCAAAACATAACCTCTTGCACATCACGTTTTTCTTTGTTAAGGCAGGGTCTCGCTCTGTTACCCAGGCTGGAGTGCGGTGGCACAAAATGGCTCACTGCAGCCTCAAATTCCTGGCTCAAGCAATCCTCCAGCCTTAACCTCCTGAGTAGCTGGGGCTACAGGCATGCAGCACCATGCTTAGCTAAATTTGTTTAATTTTCTGTAGAGATAAAGTCTCCCTATGTTGCCCAAGCTAGGCTTGATCTCCTAGGCTCAAGCGATCCTTCCACTCCAGCCTCCCAAAGTGCTGGGATTATAGGCATGAACCACTGTGCCCAGCTGTTTGTTCTTGAGACAAGGTCTCATTCTGTCACCTTGGCTAGAATGTAGTGGTGGGATCATGGCTCACTGCAGCCTCGACCTCCCAGGCTCAAGCCTCAGCCTCCCACACAACTGGGATTACAGGTATGAGCTACCATGCCCACTGTGCACCACCTCTGAATCTCACCCGTCTCTTAGTCCACTCAGACCAGTTCCTACAGCACCAAACTCAGGCCCACAGTGGTCTCCCCAATCTGTTTTCTCTGTGACACACTCACTCAATGTTCATGCATGCGTTGAGGGAAGACAGAGACCCTCTCATATTGTTTTACATTATTTTATACTCAGAAAAGGAAAGAGAAGTGAAACTAAAGGCGGTAGCCTGGTGCCTAGGAACCAGACCCAAAACCACGCCTGGACCTGCCTGACCTAAGCCTGGTAGTTAAAATTCTACCTCTGACCTAGCAACTGATGTTATCTATAGATTCCAGGTGTTGTATGGAAGGACACTGTGAAACCTTCCATTCTGTTCTGTTTCACTCTGACCATGTACCCCCTGTCATGTACCCCCTGGCTTGCTCGATCGATCACGACCCTCTCACGTGGACCCCCTCAGAGTTGTGAGCCCTTCAAAGGGACAGAAGTTGAGCACCTGAGGAACTCAGATTTTAAGATGCTAGCCTGCCGATGCTCCCAGCTGACTAAAGCCACTCCCCTCACTATCTTGGTGTCTGAGGGGTTTTGTCCGCAGCTCGTCCTGCTACAGCACGACCCAAAAATGCAGGTGAGGTGACTTCCCATAGGCAAATGTTTGAACAGGGGAATGAAAGCAAATAAGTGCCGGCCGGGTGCTGTGGCTCACACCTGTAATCCCAGCACTTTGGGAGGCCGAGGTAGGTAGATCACCTGAGGTGAGGAGTTCAAGACCAGCCTGACCAATATGGTGAAACCCTGTCTCTACTAAAAATACAAAAATTAGCTGGGTGTGGTGGCGCGCACCTGTATTTCCAGCTACTCTGGAGGCTGAGACAGCAGAATCACTTGAACCCGGGAGGCGAAGGTTGCAGTGAACCGAGATTGCACCACTGCACTCCAGCCTGGGTGACAGAACAAGACTCCATCTCATAAGAAAGAAAAAAAGAAAGTGGATAAGTGCTTTCCTTTCTCTTCTCCTCATGAAAGGTGCCAATATGTATTTCAAGTGGCACAGGGCTCTTGAGGTCAACGAGTTGCCTATAGCATTGGTCAAACGCCAAATCAAATATGCATCCTTCTCCAGAAGCTCCCCTGCCCTACCTCAGTCCCCTGTCCCTCACCCCAGCTTCCTCTCAGGCTCCGCTTTCTGGTAAACCCAGTCAGCTGAGCTCAAACTATCTGTAGGTGGCACATTTTAATGATTGTTTATTGTTCTTCCTTTCCCTTATCTCTATTTTCTAATTATTTTTACAATAAACACATCTTAATCTCACAATTTTAAAACCTTTTTCCCCCCTCAAGCCTATAATCACATCTTCAAGGCTAACTTACCTATGTTATAAAAGTAACATGAAATTAGGATCAGGGGAAAGTGCAGGCATGTGACATTAAACATTGCTAGCAAAACATATACCCAACACAGGTATGGGGAGTGGGGAGCAGGAAGTTGGAAAGAGGGAGACAGTTATTCTTCCTGATTGTTTCTGGATGTTCTACAGCCAGCTCTGAGGCTGCTTCTCAGAAGAGGAAAGAATCCTGTGGAGAAAGAAAGGAGGCAGGGAGGTAAGGATGGAGGGGGAGAAGGAGGATGGGCATCCTGTCTTCCTTTGTTCTCCAGCCTGGTTCCCTGAGACAGTGGGGAGCAGGGCCCCTTCTGCTCCAGGCTTTCTGTTCAGTAGAGGTGCTAACTGGTTGGCAGGCCCAGGAAAAAGGCAGACTCAGAGGGGAGCGGAGAAGGCTGGAGGAGCCACAAACCAGGTGTGAAAACCCCTGCAGAGCTGGAGCAAGCCATTTGCCGGTGGCTCAGACCAGCAATTGGAAGAATGCACCAAGTTACTCTGTGTGAAGGGGCAGGAGCGCGCCTTGGGATGTCTCATAATTAAAAAGCAGGAGGCTCTGCTGCAGATTGTGGAAAAGGCCACCTCAACTGTTTCCACCACTAGGGAGAACTTGAGCCCCTGCCGTTTAGGTGTCTCCTGCTGCCCGAGGATCATGGCACTGGATCTGGTACAACTCAGGGTCTGGGCATCCACCCCTCCTCCTGGGTCAGCATGGCTGAGTGACAGAGAGAAGCACACACCATGGTCAGGGCTGGGGCAGAGGCTCAAACAGCATGAGAGACTCAGTGGGGTGCCCTGAAATTGGATATCAAGGTCACCTCTGAAATAAGTAGGTAAAATCTCATAAATCAGCACAGAACGAGAGAAGCCACCTGAGCCCTGCCTCCTAAATCCAATCAAGTCTCCCAAGGTATAGCCCCCATGGGTGATTTTTTTTTTTTTTTTTTTTTTGAGACAAAGTCTCACTCTGTCATCCAGGCTGGTATGCAGTGGCACGATCCTGGCTCACTGCAACCCCTGCCTCCTAGGTTCAAGCAATTCTCGTGCCTCAGCCTCCTGAGTAGCTAGGATCACAGGCGCCCGCCACCACACCCAGCTAATATTTGTATTTTTAGTAAAGACGAGGTTTCACCATGTTGGTCAGACTGGTCTCAAACTGCTGACCTCAGGTGATCCACCTGCCTCAGCCTCCCAAAGTGCTGGGGTTACAGGGGTGAGCCACCGCACCCGGCCGATGTTGTTTATTTTTTATTGATTGATTGATTGATTTCAAGAACAGGGTCTCACTGTATTGCCCAGGCAGGTCTCAAACTACTGGGCTCAGGCTATCCTCCCGCCTCTGCCTCCCTAAAAGCTGGGATTTCAGGAGTGAGCCACCTTGCCTAGCGGGTAATTTTTTTTTTTTAATTCTCACCAAATACCTTTTATTAATGATGGTTTTAAAAAACACAGGACATGAGATTTACCATCTTAGGCCAGGTGGGCATGGTGGCTCACACACTTTGAGGGACTGAGGCATGTGGGTCACTTGAGCTCAGGTGTTTGAGACCACCAGCATGGAAAACATGACGAAACTCCGTCTCTACAAAAAGTACAAAAATTAGGTAGGTGTGGTGATAGGCCTATAGTCCCAGTTACTCAGGAGGCTGAGGTGAGAGGATTGCTTGAGCCCAGGAGGCAGAGGTTGCAGTGAGCCATGACGATGCCACTGCACTCCACCCTGGCTGACAGAGTGAGACCCTGTTTCAAAAACACACACACACACACCTGTAATCCCAGCACTTTGGGAGGCCAAGGCAGTTGGATCATGGGGTCAGGAGTTCAAGGTCGGCCTGGCCAAGATGGTGAAACCCCGTCTCTACCAAAAATACAAAAAATTAGCCGGGCATGATGGTGGGCGCCTGTAATCCCAGCTACTCAGGAGGCTGAGGCAGAGAATTGCTTGAACCCAGGAGGCGGAGGTTGCAGTGAGCTGAGATTGCACCACTGCACTCCAGCCTGGGCGAGAGAGCGAAACTCCATCTCAAAAGAAGAAGAAGAAAAAAAATATTTACTAACTTAACTTTTTTTTTTTTTTTAGATGGAGTCTTGCTCTGTCACCCAGGCTGGAGTGCAGTGGTGCAGTCTCGGCTCACCGCAACCTCTGTCTCCTGGGTTCAAGTAGTTCTCCTACCCCAGCCTCCTGAGTAGCTGGGATTACAGGTGTGTACCACGCCCAGCTAATTTTTTACTTCTTAGTAGAGATGGGGTTTCTCCATGTTGGCCAGGCTGGTCTCAAACTCCTAACCTCAGTCTATCGGCCTGTCTCAGCCTCTCAAAGTGCTAGGATTACAGGCATGAGCCACCACGCCTAGTCCATCTTAACCACTTTTAGGTGTGCAGTACATTAATGTTAATCATGTACATTGCTGTGCAGTAGATCTCTAGAACTTTTATCTCACAAAACTGAAATTTTATACCCATCGAACAACATCTTTTCTTTTCCTCCTCCCCTCAGCCCCAGGCGACCACCACTCTACCTCTACTTTCTGTTTCTAAGAGTCTGACTGTTTTGGATACCTCATATAAGAGGACTTATGCAGCATTTGCCTTGCTGCAACTGGCTGGTTTCACTTAGCATGGTGTCCTCCACATTCATCCGTGTTGTAGCCTATGACAGGATTTCCCCCTTAAGGCTGAATAATATTCCATTGTATATATGATGGATGATCACGCTACATCATTTCACTGGCAAAAGGTGAATGGACTTGTGAAAATACCACTGTGTTGGCCAGGTGCAGTGTCTCATGCCTGTAATCCCAGCACTCTGGGAGGCTGAGGTGGATGGATCACCTGAGGTCAGGAATTTGAGACCAGCCTGGCCAAGATGGTAAAACCCCATCTCGTCTAAAAATATAAAAATCAGCTGGGCATGGTGGTGGATGCCTGTAATTCCAGCTACTTGGGAGGCTGAGGCAGGAGAATCTCTTGAACCCAGAAGGTGGAGGCTGCAGTGAGCAGAGATCGCGCCACTGCACTCCAGCCTGGGCAACAAGAGCGAAACTCCGTCTCAAAAAAAAAATAAAGAAAAGAAAAAGAAAATTCCACTGTGTTGATTCAGTTCCTGCCCACAGAAAAAGAGACATTGCCTCTGACCAGCTCAAATATCTGAGTTATGAGTCATTTGTCATTGATTTATTTACATATCAGGCTCTACCAGTCCCAGTGTCCTGAATGCACGAGAGAAGACAGACTGAGTCCCTGCCTTCCCAGCATCTCCAGCCCAATGGGGGCCAAACACACACCAACGAGCCCCAAAATGCCCATCAAATGCCATACTGAGAAGAGCCAGGGTGTGGAAAGATGACAAGGAGAAGGCAGCCCCCTGGACTTGTGAGAGAGGCTGGGGAGGGGCTCACCAGGCACTGAGAGAGGGGAGCAATGGCAGGTACAGAAATCCAGAAAAGCCAAGAGAACAAGCCTGTTATGATGTAAAAGCAAGTACGCAGTGCCTACAAAGCATCCTCGCCAAAAAAAGAAGTTAATCAAATATCTAGGTCAGAGTCTCTCAACCTCAGCAATATAGACATTTTGGGCCAGATAATTCTATGTTGCAAAGGAAAGAGCACTCTCTTACATACTGTAGCGGATTTAGCAGCATCCTTGGCCTCTATCCACTGGGTGCCAGGAGCACCCACCCAGTTGTAGCAACCAAAAATGTCTCCAGATATTGCCAAATATCCCTTCAGGAGCTAAATTGCCCCCAACTGGGAACCACTGCTGTACCTGAGAAGTTTAATGTAGTGACAGGTTCAGGAGTGGCTGGATCAGGGCTCTGACTCTGCATTTCTTTCATCAATTGTCTTCTCTCCTGTGTCAGCACCATCTCAAATCTAGCTTTGTTCAAGATACAAAAGTGGTTGCTACAGCTCCAGACCTCACAGCTATGTACACTAACCGGACAAACAGTTTCTTCTCCCCAAATCACTGAGCAAAGGCCTGACTTCATACTAATTGGGCTAACCTAAAACTCGTCCCCTTTCCTATCTCAATCACTGTTGTCAGGGAAAAGTTCCTTACTACCTGGCTTGAGTTGACATTAAGTGTCTATCCCTAAATTAACTCATTTATTTACTACTCATGTTAGTCCAGGCGTGGTGGTGCATGCCTGTAATCCCAACACTTTGGGAGGCTGAGGTGGGTGGATCACCTGAGGTCAGGAGTTCGAGACCAGCTTGGCCAACATGGTGAAACCCCGTCTCTACTAAAATAACAAAAATCAGCCAGACATTGTGTCAGGCACCTGTAATCCCAGCTACTTGGGAGGCTGAGGCAGGAGAATCACTTGAACCCAGGAGGCAGATGTTGCGGTGAGCTGAGATCACACCACTGCACTCCAGCCTGGACAACAGAGTGAGACTCCATCTAAAAAAAAAATTGAATGCCTACTCTTATAGCCACCTATGTAACCTTACAGTAAATTCTCTTTTCTGTTTAACCTGCTTTAAGGAGGGCTCTGTTATTTTCAACCATTCAACTATTCAACCATTCAACTATTAAGACAGACCACATCTGGAGCATTTGGAGAGGCAACCCTGATGATGAGGGGAGCCCTGAAAGCAGTCCTAATGCAACCGGTACATTGAATAAGCAAGATGTCTGATTATAGTGACCAAAACAGCTCATTTGCTCTATCTCTCAACCCTGTAATTTTTACATACAAAGATATCAGCCTGTTCCTCAGATGAAAATGTCATCAGTTTTTATGCCTACTTCTAGGTCAGAGACAATTCTTAGGTCACTGTAAATCCCAAACACAGTCTTGACTTCAAAATAAGGATGTCCCGTCAATATGATATTTGGCACATATTTGGCACTTTTTTTTTTTTTTTTTTTTTTTTTTTTTTTTTTTGAGAGACGAAGTCTCACTCTGTTGCCCAGGCTGGCTGCTTCATGTCTTTCCCGTGGAAACCACTTTTTGAAATTCTCCCAGCAGTCTCAAGCCTGGAGTTAGAATGAGCACTTCCCACTCCTCCCTGAAAAGGGAAGTTGGGGGCCCAAAGCACAGCAACAACTCTCTCCAAAGAAACCTCTCACCAAGTCTTGTTCTTTTTCTTTCTCTCCTCTCTGACTGCTTTTAAGGATGTCCAAGAGTCAGGGAGCACTTCCCCAGAGATTTCCCTTGAAAGTCTGCAAATGAGGAATTGTCTTCCACATACCTTGCCAGGAAAAGTCTCATTCTAACATCTCTCACATTAGTATATAAAAAGACTTACTGCGGGAGAAAGTGTGCATCGCAAACGAGGAAAGTCATGGAGTATCCGCAAGTCATGTGGGGAAGATGGACTCTCAGGGTTAAGACAAGAATAGAAAGTTCAATACTCACTATGCCCCATATGCAGAAAAATTAATCCTAGTTATTTTAGGCCATAAAATATAAAAAAAGAAAGTAATTTTAAAATTAGAAATGTTGTAAGCGTATATTTCACTGGTTTTGTAATAATATAGAACTTTCTAAGCCTAAAGACAATGGGGGAGAAAAGCACAGAAGAAAAGCTAATAGTTTAACATTTCTTTTTAACTAGAACACTTAGTAGACACTGAGAACCTGCTGCTATATTGAAACTCAGAAAATCCTCTCCTAGGATCAGAGACAGTAAAGGTGCCAAGAAATCAACCAAAGTTGTATGACAGACCAAGAAACGTCTGTTTCAGATGTTTGGAATCCTATAAGATTCCATAAGTTACTTTCAGGTGAACCAAACATAACATGTCCTGTTTCACATCATATAACAGTCGTATTCCAGATTAATACAACCTAAGAGCATTCTCTATTTTTCTTTTTTTTTTTTTTTAAGACAGTTTTTCGCTCTTGTTGCCCAGGCTGGAGTGCAATGGCATGATCTCTGCTCACTGCAACCTCTGCCTCCCGGGTTCAAGCGATTCTCCTGCCTCCCAAGTAGTTGAGATTACAGGTGCCCACCACCACGCCCAACTCATTTTTGTATTTTTAGTAGATATGGGGTTTAAACACGTTGCAGGCTGGTCTCGAACTCCTGACCTCAGGTGATCCGCCCGCCTTGGCCTCCCAAAGTGCTGGGATTACAGGCGTGAGCCACCGGTGCCTGGCCCCATGCTCTATTTTTCATTCATTCATTTCGCAAAAGCTATTATGAGCCCAGACTGTGCAGCACTGTTCCAGGCTCTTGGCACCCAAAAGCTAATCAGACCGTGCTCCCTTCCTCATGTATTTTACCTTCTTTGGAGGCAAAGAAACAACAAATAAATGCAGAAGTTAACAAACTTTTTCATATTGTGAGAAATGGCAACATAATATGAGCTCATATTTTTACATCCAGAGTTGCTTTCATTGAGAATCTGTGCTTCTCAACCTTGGTTACACTTTGGACTAATGTAGAAAGCCCTTTTAAATACAGATGACTGGGTCCCATTCCCAGACTTTCTGGCATAATTGGCTAGGTAAAGCCTAGGCATTGGCTTCTTCTTTTTTATTTTATTTATTTTATTTATTTATTTTTTTTTTGAGACGGAATCTTCCTCTGTCACCCAGGCTGGAGTGCAGCGGCGCCAGCCATGTCGGCTCACTGCAAACGCCACCTCCCCGGTTCAAGCGATTCTCCTGCCTCAGCCTCCCCAGGTAGCTGGGACTACAGGCACACACTCGGCTAATTTTTTGTATATTTTTTTTAGTACAGATGGGGTTCACTGTGTTGCCCAGGCTGCTCTCGATCTCCTGAGCTCAGGCAACCCACCTGCCTCGGCCTCCTAAAGTGTTAGGATTACCGGCTTGAGCCCCCGCGCCTGGCCTTTTTTTTTTTTTTTTTTTTTTTCTTCTCCATGCCCTCAAGTGATTCTAATGTACAGCCAAAAGAGAACTGAAACGGGTATATAAAAGAAACTACCACTAGATGTCGCTGTCCCCAAAGGTTTGAAGAGAAGCAGTCTTCAAGTAGTCAATGGCTAAGTTCCCACTAGATAAACAGACTTTGCCATATTTTGGATCCAAGTGAATGTCCAATTAAAAAAAAAAAGCAAACAAAAATCCTTAATTTCTCTTTGGCCTGAATGAAGCAAGTCACACAAAACCCAAATGTATTAGTTTGCTAGGGCTGCCATAACAAACTTGGGGGATTAACAGAAGCCCAAGGTGTTTTGTTGGAGAGTTATTTTCTCTTGAGGCCTCTTTTCTTGGTTTGCAAATGGCCACCTTTTTCTTTTCTTTTCTTTTCTTTTCTTTTTTTTTTTTTTTTTTTTTTTGAGACAAGGTCTTCTCTGCTGCCCAGACTGGAGTGCAGTGGCTGGATCTCAGCTCACTGCAACCTCCACCTCCTGGATTCAAGTGATTCTTCGACCTCAGCCTGCTGAATAGCTGAGATTACAGGTGCACGCCACCATGCCTGGCTAATTTTTTGTATTTTTTTGTAGACACAGGGTTTCACCATGTTGCACAGGCTGGTCTTGAACTCCTGGGCTCAAGTAATCCTCCCACCTCAGCTTCCCAAAGTGCTGGAATTCCAGGCATGAGCCACCACGCCCTGTCCTGCAGATACCCACCTTTTCACTGTGTCCTCACATGGCTGTCCCTCAGCCCCTGTTGGCTGGGTCCTAATCCCCACTTCTTTTAAAGATACCAGTAATACTGAATGAGGGCTCACCCTAACGACTCTATTTTAACTTAATGACTTCTTTAAAGGCCCTATCTCTAAATACAATCTACAGTCACATTCTAAAGTTCTGGGCCAGTAAGGGCTTCAACATATGAATTTGTGGGGCGGGGCAGGGGAAGAGGGCAGATACACTTTTCAAGAAATCACCAAGATATCAAAAGTAAAACCAATCTACTTGATAAGTGGCAAATGAGTAGTTTCCCAGCCATCCACAATTCTAAGGATCTCTCACATAGTAACTATGGAGCAAATTGGTTGCTAAAAAAAAAAAAAAAAAAAATTAAATTATTTTTATTCTTTATTTCTTTAGTTTTTTTAGCCAGGACATGTTATTATCTGATTTTTTTTTTTTTTTTTTTTTCAAAAATCATACCTCTTGGCCAGGCACGGTGCCTCACACCTGTAATCCCAGCACTTTGGGAGGCCGAGGCGGGCAGATCACCTGAATTAGCGAGTTCGAGACCAGCCTGACCAACATGGAGAAACCCCGTCTCTACTAAAAATACAAAATTAGCCGGGCATGGTGGTGCATCCCTGTAATCCCAGCTACTAGGGAGGCTGAGGCAGGAGAATCGCTGGAATCCGGGCGGCAGAGGTTGTGGTGAGCCAAGAATGTGCCATTGCACTCCAGCCTGGGAAACAAGAGCAAAACTCTGGCTCAAAAAAAAAAAAACACATACCTCTTATTTAGTTTTAGTTCTGTTTTCTAAATATTTCCCACACATTTAGAATTAAAGTATTCATTTGCTTATTTAACCCTGTTTCCTGAACCAGGACACTTCACCTTTAACAAATACCAAGGGCCTAAAAGAATGGGATAGAGCTTTGAGGTGGTGCTAAATTATGTTCTCGTTATTATCATTATTATTATCTTTTTTTTTTTTTTGAGACAGAGGTCTCGCTCTGTCGCCCAGGCTGAAGTGCAGTGGTGCGATCTTGGCTCACTGCAAGCTCTGCCTCCGGGATTCACGCCATTCTCCTGCCTCAGTCTCCCAAGTAGCTGGGACTACAGGCGCCCACCACCATGCCCGGCTAATTTTTTTGTATTTTTAGTAGAGACGGGGTTTCACCGTGTTGGCCAGGATGGTCTCTATCTCCTGACCTCGTGATCCGCCCACCTCAGCCTCCCAAAATGCTGGGATTACAGGTGTGAACCACCACACCCGGCCATCATTATTATTTTTACAGTGCAAGTGATACATCTTCATTGAAGAAAAACTAGAAAG
The DNA here is from genome assembly GCF_002776525.5 of Piliocolobus tephrosceles. Taxonomy (NCBI): domain Eukaryota; kingdom Metazoa; phylum Chordata; class Mammalia; order Primates; family Cercopithecidae; genus Piliocolobus; species Piliocolobus tephrosceles. The sequence continues at coordinate 66,223,713 of NC_045448.1, read as the reverse complement.
TACAATACTAAAAAATTACTTAAAATAATTCAAAACTTCACTATCAAAGTAACACTTAGTATATATCTATCAAGACTTTTCCTCACTGCATACACCTGTGCGTTTTCAAAAAGGAACTATATGGCTTTGTAATCTGCTTAATTTTCACATAACAAAATATTCTGAGCACTTTTCCATGCCAATGGTAATGCAGTGAAGACTTAAGAGGCCTGATCTGGCCTGGCGCGGTGGCTCGTGCCTGTAATCCCAGCACTTTGGGAGGCTGAGGCAGGTGGATCACCTTAGGTCAGGAGTTTGAGACCAGCCTGGCCGACATGGTGAAACCCCGTCTCTACTAAAAATACAAAAATTAGCTGGGTGTGGTGGTGGGTGCCTGTAATCCCAGCTACTCGGGAGGCTGAGGCAGGACAATCGCTTGAACCCAGGAGGCAGAGGTTGCAGTGAGCCGAGATTGTGCCACTGCATACCAGCCTGGGTGAGACAGCGAGACTCTGTCTCAAAAAAAAAAAAAAAGAAACAAAGAAAAAGGCGCCGGGCGCGGTGGCTCAAGCCTGTAATCCCAGCACTTTGGGAGGCCGAGACGGGCGGATCACAAGGTCAGGAGATGGAGACCATCCTGGCGAACACAGTGAAACCCCGTCTCTACTAAAAAAAATACAAAAAAACTAGCCGGGCGAGGTGGCAGGCGCCTGTAATCCCAGCCACTTGGGAGGCTGAGGCAGGAGAATGGCGTGAACCCGGGAGGCGGAGCTTGCAGTGAGCTGAGATCCGGCCACTGCACTCCAGCCTGGGCCACAGAGCGAGACTCCTTCTCAAAAAAAAAAAAGAAAAGAAAAAGAAAAAGGCCTACTCCAAATAGGAAAAGAGGAAGACAAACTCACTCTCTTTGCAGACAATATGATTTTTTTTTTTTTTAAGAGACAGGGTTTTACTTTTGTCACCCAGGCTATGCAATGGTGTGATCTCGGCTCACTGCAACCTCCACCTCCCGGGTTCAAGCAATTCTCCTGCCTTGGCCTCCCGAATAGCTGCGATTACAGGTGCACACCACCACGACCGGCTAATATTTTTCTATTTTTAGTAGAGATGGAGTAGCATGTTGGCTGGGCTGGTCTTGAACTCCTAACCTCAGGTGACCTGCTTTCCTCAGCCTCCCAAAGTGCTGGGAATACAGGCATGAGCCACTGCACCTGGCCCAGACAACACGATTCTGTACCTTGAAAACCCCATAGTCTCTGCCCAAAGGTTCCTTGATCTGATAAACAATTTCAGCAAAGTTTTAGGATATAAAATTAATGTATAAAAATTAGTAGCACTTCTATACACCAATAACATCCAAGCTGAGAGCCAAATCAAGATTGTAATCCCATTCCTAATAGCCACACACAAAAATAAAGTACCTAGGAATATAGCTAACCAGAGAGGTGAAAGATCTCTACAGGGAGAATTATAAAACACTGCTGAAAAAACTCAGAGATAACACAAACAAATGGAAAAACATTCCATGTTCATGAATAGGAAGAATCGATATTGTTAAAATAGACATACTGTCCAAAGCTATCTACAGATTCAATGATATTCCTATCAAACTACCAATGACATTTTTCACAGAATTAGAAAGAAAAAAAAATTCTAAAATTCACTGGGAACCAAAAAAGGGCCTGAATAGCCAAAACAATCCTAAGCAAAATGAACATAGCTAGAGGCATCACACTATCCAGCTTTAAACTATGCTTTAAGGATACGGTAACCAAAACTGCATGGTACTGATACAAAAACACACATAGACCAATGGAACAGTTAGAGAACACAGAAATAAACCCACAAATCTACAACTATCTGATCTTTGACAAAAACTGACAAAAACAAGGAATAGGAAAACGTCTCTGTATTCAATAAGTAGTGCTGGGATAACTGGCTAGCCATATGCAGAAGATTGAAACTGGACCCTTTCCTTACACCATACACAAAAATCAACTCAAGATGGATTAAAGACTTAAATGTAAAACTTAAAACTATAAAAACCCAGGAAGAAAATCTAGGAAATAACATTCTAGACAATGACGCAGGCAAAGACTTCATTATGAAGACTCCAAAGGCGGTAAAAAAAAAAAAAAAAAAAAAAAGACAAGTGGGACCTAATTAAACTAAAAAGTCTCTGAAAAGCAAAAGAAACTATCAGCCGGGTGCAGTGGTTCACACCTGTAATCCCAGCACTTTGGGAGGCCGAGACGGGCAGATCACAGGGTCAGGAGTTTGAGACCAGCCTGACCAACATTGTGAAACTCCATCTCTACCAAAAATACAAAAACTAGCCAGGCATAGTGGTGCATGCCTGTAATCCCAGCTACGCAGGAAGCTGAGGAAAGAGAATCGCTTGAAACCAGGAGGCAAAGGTTGCAGCGAGCCAAGATGGTGCCACTGCCTGGGCAACAGAGCGAGACTCTGTCTCAATAGGAGAGGTAGAGGGAAAGTGGGAGGGAGAGGGAGAGGGAGGGGGGAGGGGAGGGAGGAGGAGGAGGACGAGGAGGAGGAAGGAAGGAAGAAAGGAAGGGAGGGAGGAAGGGGGGAGGGGGGAAGGAGGGAAGGAAGGAAGGAAGGAAGGAAGGAAGGAAGGAAGGGAGGATGGATCTCCGGGCACAGTGGCTCACGCCTGTAATCCCAGCACTTTGGGAGGCCAAGTAGGGTGGATCACCTTAGGTCAGGAGTTTGAGACCAGCCTGGCCAACATGGTGAAACCCCGTCTCTACTAAAAATACAAAAATGAGCCAGGCGTGGTGGCAGGTGCCTGTAATCTCGGCTACTCAGGAGGCTGAGACAGGAGAATTGCTTGAGCCCAGGAGATGGAGGTTGCAGTGAGCAGAGATCATGTCATTTCACTCCAGCCTGGGTGAAAGAGCAAAACTCTGTCTCAAAAAAATAAATAAATAAACTGTCAACAGAGTAAACAGGCAACCTACAGAATGGGAGAAATATCTGCAAACTATACATTTGACGGAGGTCTAATATCAAGAATCTATAAGGAACTCAAATGAATAGAAAAAAATCAACTCCCTAAAAAATGGACATGAACAGATACTTCTCATAAAAAGACACTCACACAGCCAACAAGTATATAAGAAAAAATGCTCAATATCATTATCATTACAGAAATGCAAATCAAAACCACAATGAGATACTATCTCACACCAGTCGAATGGCTATTAGTAAAAAGTCAAAAAATAACAGATGCTGGCAAGGTTGTAGAGAAAAAGGAATGCTTATACACTGCTGGTGGGAATGTAAATTAATTCAGCCACTGTGAAAAGCAGTCTGGAGATTTCTCAAAGAACTTAAAATAGAACTATGATTTGATCCAGCAATCTCATTACTGGGTATATACCCAAAGGAATATAAATGGTTCTACCATAAAGACACAAGTACACGTATGTTCATTGCAGCACTAGTCACAGTAGCAAAGACATGAAATCAACATAAATGCCCATCAATGGTAGGCTGAATTAAAAGAATGTGGTACATACACACCATGGAATGTCATACAGCTATTTTTTTAAAAACGAGATCATGGCCTTTGCAGCACATGGGTGGAGCTGCAGGCCATTATCCTAAGCAAATTAACACAGGAACAGAAAACCAAATGCCATGTGTTCTCACATACAAGTGGGAGCTAAACATCAAGTACACATGGACACAAAGAAAGGAGCAATAAGGCTGGGCACGGTGGCTCATGCCCGTAATCCCAGCACTTTGGGAGGCCGAGACGGGCAGATCACCTGAGGTCAGAAGTTCGAGACCAGCCTGACCAACATGGAGAAACCCCATCTCCACTAAAAATACAAAATTAGCCGGGTGCGGTGGCATATGCCTGTAATCCCAGCTACTCAGGAGGCTGAAGCAGGAGAATCACTTGACCCCAGGAGGCGGAGGTTGCAGTGAGCCAAGATCACACCATTGCACTCTTCAGCCTGGAAAACAAGAGCAAAACTCCATCTCAAAAAAAAAAAAAGGGGGAGGGAGCAATAGACCAATAGACACAGGGGCCTATTTGAGGGTGGAGGATGGAAGGACGGTGAGGATTGAAAAACTACCTATCAAGTATTATACTGATTACCTGAGTGACAAAATTCTCTGTGCACCAAACCCTCACAACACATAATTTACCCATGTAAGAAACCCTTACGTGTAACCCTTGAGTCTAAAATAAAAGCTGCAAAAAAAAAAAGAGAGAGAGAGAGAGATGAGGCCTATAATAATTTTATGTACTTATGTATTTTTTTAAGATAAAAGTTACACAAGTATGCAATCAAAATTTTAAGCCATAGGAGAGGCTATAAATGAAAAGGAAAACACTTCTTATCTTCATTCCCACTCCCAACCTCCAAACTCTTCATTCTAAGACAAAACATATTGTACTAGGACTGTCCCCGAGTTCTGTAGAATATTGGATGACTCCATAAGAGTTATCCCCGTATCCTAGGAACATGTCTCCATGTGACAGCTGTGTGCTGAAGAATCGTGACCTGGCGGTTGCCAAAAGTCCCTATCTACCACCAAAAGAAAGAAAAAAATGCCTATCAGGGTGTCTGCAAATCCTACCCCCAAAGCCACTCTTTAAGAGCCTTCTGGAGGCTCCCTCTCTCTGTGGGGTTAAGTTATGATGTCGGCTGGGAAGCATGACTCACAGTCAACACGCTATCACACGTTCCTGTTCGTGGAACCCCACCTACGAGGAGCCTCTAGAACTGCACTCTCTAATAGCCACTAGATACATATGGCTATTCAAATCTAAATTAGTTAACATTTAAAATTCAGCTAAACCATGAAGTCTAGCACCCCCTTTCCTGCATCCCCCTCACTATTCCTGGGCAACCACTGATCCTATGTACACGGGGTTGACCCCAGCTGTCCAGAGGCACAGATGGAAAGAAACTGGAAGGTATCACAGTGCCTAGAGTCAACTCAGCCCCCAGGACTCTCCTTTAAAACCTTTCTGCCACATCTCAACTGGCATTTTTGTTGAAGATGAACCACTTAGGACCTCACCAGGAGTCCAGATCCAGAGTGGTGTGAGTACAACCGAGCAAGCCAAGCAAGAAAGGAGCCCCTATGAGGAAGAGCTCCCACCCAGCAAACCCAAACCCACTTCTCTTCCACGTCTTGAGCTATATACGGCTTTCAGGACCCTGTGCCAAGACCCGGACAAGCTCAGGATCTTCTTCCAAAGTCAGAGCTAAAACAGCCTCAGCCCCAAACCACAGCCGGAATCACATGCCCAGACCAGCACTGAACACGCCCATCTGTCGGCAGAACAAAAGAACACCTTCCCTGGGGTGCTCAAATCCATCTGCACAAGCAGCCCACGGAGATTTCAGCTTTATCAGAAAAGTCACGCTGAGCCCTTCGGTAAGGATTTGCTGAGAAGAGAGGGCACCGCACCCCGAAAACAAACCAAAACAGCCCTAGGACACCCTGAGCAAAAGAGAAATTTCCCAGAGCTTCTCCTGGCAGGAATGTATCTAAATTGCCACACAAAAAATCCCAGAGTAACAGTAATTCCCCTACTGGTTCAAAAACACCAACAACTCAGCAAGCTAACTTGAACTTCAAGCTGCCACATGCTATAATGAGTGTGTGGCTAAATACCTTTCATGAAATCTAAAATAAGCCACACAATATCTCCTCTCAGCAACTCAAGCATACACATGCACACACTCAACTGAGTGTTTTCATGGCAAATGAAATACACCCTGTGAAAAGTTTTCTGAAAATTGTCTTCTGAATTTTCATACCAGCCAAGTGAATTTCACAGAAGGCGAGAAATACAGAAGGAAGTTTTTGCCCTTTTTTGCCCTCCTTCCCTGCTCTCTTCTCCTCCTTCACGCCCTGCCTACTGCCCTCCCACTCCAGGCAAGTGAGCTCTGCCAGAGACAGCAGCGTGGGCATCTTTCACAGCTCAGAGTTCACTAGCCACACAAGCCCGTGGCCACCTGGACCAATGAGGAGAGGGAGTGAGTTTAATCGTGATGACCAGCATCCCAGGGGCCTCCCCTCAGGGTGCATAGAAGGAAGGAACAGTTGGAGTGGTTCAAGCAGATCTGGGAGCAGGCCTTGGTTGCCCCCCTCGCAAAGCAGCAGATTGTGAGCCTGGGTTCCTGGAGATGAAGAAGTCTGCCCTCGGCTACCGTCCAAGAGGAAGGAGAAAGCCTGGCAAGCTTCAGGTCCTTCTATGCCAGTGAAGCACACAGCGGACCAAGCGCAGTGCCTGTGGACAGCAGCTCCAGCCTGTCGCAGGCCCAGCCCAGAAAGCTGCACCCTAACCATAAACTTCTTTAGTGATTTCTGGGCTTCATTATAAAGCAAATGGCCAAGAAAGGGAAAATCTTCAGGTTTATCAGTTACCAACATCCAGTTGCCATGAGGAAACAGGAAACAGCCTACATGAGGACCAGCAGGAACTCAAAGCAAAGGCTAAGAAAACAGAGAGGATGGGCCAGGCACTGGTAGTTCACACCTGTAACTCCAGCACTTTGGGAAGCCAAAGTAGTGGATCACTTCAGCCCAAGAGTGGTCTCAAGACCAGCCTGGGCAAGAGGGTGAAATCTTGCCTCTACTAAAAAAAAAAAAAAAATCAGCTGGGCATGGTATTGCTCATCTGTAGTCCCAGCTACTGGGGAGGCTGAGGTGAGAAGATCACCTAAAGCCAGGAAGTCGAGGCTGCAGTGAGCCATGATCCTGGCACTGCACTCCAGCCTGGGGGACCAGGGTGAGACCCTGTCTCAAAAGAAAAGGAAGAGGGTGGTGGAGCAGAGGTGTCATTTTGGCCAAGTTCCAATCAAGTGCAAGTTCAGGGACCCCATATCTGGTCCACAAACTAGTTCCCAAGGGTTTAGCCAGAGCCCCGGCTCAGGTCACATCGGGAGCATCAGCTTTCTGCTGGGCAACCAGGGGAAACAAGACCCCAAAGCATCTGTCAGTCAGTGAGTCGTCTGTCTGTCTGTCTGTCTGTGTCTACAAGAAGCCAGCTCTTGGCTCAAGCAGCCCTCACCAAGGAGGCTAGATACAGAGGCCCTCCCGCGAAAGGGACTCACATATGTGTTCAGTTTGTCCCATACAATATTGGCCCATGCAGAGTTTCTAAAGTTTGAAATTATTGCCAGCATTTAAAGATCAAGAGAAGGATTACACCTTAAAAAAAAAAAATCCAGATCATTGCTTCTCTTGAGCAATCAGCTCTCTGGCTCCATTGGGTTAACTTTCTGGCCAGCGCCGAGGCATGGCTGTCCCTTTGCAGCTGGGCATGTGGCCTCCACAGTCCCCCACTCTCCACTGTCTCCTGACGCTGGAGCCCCAGTTTCAGGCCATTCATCGCAGCAGTGGCTATAGCCTTCATACAAACTCCCAGCCGGCTTCCCTGTGTGTGATGCCTCTGGCCCCATAGGCAATGGGCTGTGGCCTTACCCTAATGCATCTGAGCCAAGGCTATACCCTGGGGGCATAAAGGGGCCATGGCAGTCCCAGGGCCCCCCAACTGGAGGGCACAGGCTACTGGGGGGTTCAGAGGAGTGTGTAGGAGAGGATTTTACCTGAGGACCCTATGTTCCACCCCCCAGAAAGAGGAGGCTGCAGGTTGGTCTGTCAACACCAATACTGCCTTGGTGGAGGCTGGCAGGCCTGTATCCTTGCCAGTCCAGTCAGAAAGAGCCACATGCAAACCCAAGGGAGGCTTCCACGGCCAGCTCTGCTGCAGAGGCTGCCCAGAGAACCTCCAGACACACACAGCATGCTGAGGCTGCAGGAGCAGCAGCACCCCCGAGAAGCAGGACCTGATGTTGATGACATTGATGGCCAGGCTCAGTGGTGTTGGGAGGCCAGGGACAGCAGAGGGGTCTCCCTTATGGGACAGGGGTTATCATCCTGAAGCCCCCCACTTTCTCAATCAGGGGCTCTGAAAAGAAGTGAATGGAACCATCAAAGGGTGTAACTGGGGAGGGGGTAATTGGGACTGGTTACCCAGGTATTTAAACTGCTCTTAGAGACCAGTTAAACCCACGAATGTAGCTCTTACTGTGTCCTCAGGTTTGGAGTGCTATTTGGAACTTGTGAGTGTCAGGACATTAGGCAGCATTCTTTTAGGTGTCATCAGGGCTTAGAGCAGGTTGGGCCTTCAGCAATCATCTGATGGGCGTCTCTTCCATCAACAGAGAAATGAAGCACAAGAGGTCAAAAGACGCATATGGGGGCCAGAGCTAGTGACCAGCAGAACCAGAACTAAAACCCAGGAGCCCTGACTTCCAACTCAGCCCTTCCCACTGACCCACACTGCTGCCATCACCTGGAAGGGAAATGGAGCAATGTTGTAGGCAACTAAATTCTTACTCGATTGAGCCCAGATTTCTTTTTTTCTTTCTTTTTTTTTTTTTTTCTCACTCTGTCGCCCAGGCTGGAGTGCAGTGGTGCGATCTCGGCCCACCGCAACCTCCGCCTCCCGGGTTCAAGCGATTCTCCTGCCTCAGCCTTCTGAGTAGCTGGGATTACAGGCGCCTGACATCATGACCAGCTAATTTTTGTATTTTCAGTAGAGATGGGGTTTCACCATGTTGACCAGGCTGCTCTCGAACTGCTGACCTCAAGTGATCCACCCTCTTTGGCCTCCCAAAGTGCTGGGATTACAGGTGCGAGTCACCATGCCCAGACCCCAGATTTATTTTCAGTGCTGCCCTTTTTTCTGAAACTCGAGCTGTCCAGAGCCTTCCCACACAAGTTTCCTGGAAACCTCCAGGGCCTAGTCATGGCTCTGATCCACATTAGCGGTTGGGTGACCTGTAGCCAAATGGTGCCAGGTATTCTTTCCAAAGGAGACCTGGGGCCACAGGGCAGCAGGAGAATCAGAGCCACATTCGTGAGAGAAAGCAAAGAGTTCCACCAGGGGTCCAGCAGGATGAGGAAGGCCAGGTTGAAGGGCATCAGGTGGAGTGAGGGAGGGCAGGGCTCCAGGGGGCACCATTCCCACTGTCATCTAAGAACTAGACCCCCTGGAGCTGTGCCGTGCACAGACTGTACAACTATACACAGTGGCCTTACCAGGAGTGAGTAGGTGGCATGCATCAAGCAAATATTGCTTTGGACAGCATGGGAGTGTGTGTGGTTTACCCACATTGGTCAGTGACTAAGTGGCACAGAATATTGCAAGTGGACTTCAAAAGATGAAATGAGGGCAGATACCAGCTAGATGTTCTTTGCTAATTTGTAGGCTCACACTGATCTGTGGATTTAAATGTATGGTTTACTTTACCAGATCATAAATATGATTTTAAAGTCTTAATTTCTTTTTCTTTTTCTTTTTTTTTGAGACGGAGTCTCGCTCTGTCGCCCAGGCTGGAGTGCAGTGGCGCAATCTCAGCTCACTGCAAGCTCCGCCTCCCGGGTTCACGCCATTCTCCTGCCTCAGCCTCCCAAGTAGCTGGGACTACAGGCACCCGCCACCTTGCCCGGCTAGTTTTTGTGTATTTTTTAGTAGAGACGGAGTTTCACCCTGTTAGCCAGGATGGTCTCGATCTCCTGACCTCGTGATCCGCCCGTCTCGGACTCCCAAAGTGCTGGGATTACAGGCTTGAGCCACCGCGCCTGGCCTAAAGTCTTAATTTCTTAATTGCAAGACAAATCTGAGAAAGAATGCATAGGGAAATATCTTTGAGACATTAAAGACTTTTTTTTTTTTTGAGATGGAGTCTCGCTCTTGTTGCCCAGGCTGGAGTGCAATGGTGGGATCTCGGCTCGCCGCAACCTCCACCTCCCTGGTTCAAGCGATTCTTCTGCCTCAGCCTCCAGAGTAGCTGGGAGTACAGGCGCCTGCCACCACGCCCGGCTAATTTTTGTATTTTTAGTAGAGACAGGGTCTCACCATGTTGGCCAGGCTGGTATTGAACTCCTGACTTCAGGTGATCCACCCGCCTCAGCCTCCCAAAGTGCTGGGGATTACAGGTGTGAGCCACAGCACCCGGCCGAGACATTAAAGCCTTTTTTTAAGTCCTGGTCATTCCTCCTTCCTAGTCAAGCCACAGCTCAGCCCCTGCTGAATTAACGCCATCCACTGTGCCCTGGGGAAAGAAGGACCACCACCCTGAGAAGTCATTGTTTGAGTTTCAACAAAGAATTTTTTTTAAACCATAAGGAGACAATAGCCCAGAAAGCCAGCTTTCATTTAGAAAGAAAAAGGCTTTCTAAATTCCAAAGTTTCCTTTTTTGATGTGAAGAGTAAAGCTTGAGATCTTAGTCCAGAATTATACTACAGACCATAGATGAAAAATACAAGATTTGATGTCAAGGTAGAGTTCTCTTGAGACTGAAGAGAAAAATAAATAAAAATGTAAATAGCAGGCAGAAAATAGTGAGGTCTAGGTCTCTGAGAAGGAGAAAAGCAGCGACTTACCATCCTGGGCTTGAAAGAAACTCTCTGTAATCTCAGGGCAAGCCCAACGCCTCCGAGGTTTGTGTCCCAGGTGCAGAAATGACCTCCTGCATTCAGGATGGTGTCCACCGTGGCACAGGGGCAAAGGGGGGCTACAGTGGAGGCGCTCATCGTCTAGAGTCTATGTTGGTGAGCAGGACAGCCAGAGACTGCTGAGTTCATGGTCAGGACTCAGTAATGCTGACAGAATCAGGAGGCACAGAATACTCATGGTGGAAACAAGAACAGATTGTCATCAGTGGCAACAAACATAGCCTGAAGCCAGGTCTGGCCAGATGAGACCCAGCCCTCGCAGAGGCCACCCAGAGATTAGCAGGAAAGGCCACCCAGGGACCAGACCAGACCAGTCATGCCCCAGTGGGTCACAGCAAAGGCCTGGACAACCACACCAAGACCCGAGGCTTCCCTGCCTCTGCCCTGGTGGCAGCCCAGAGAGAAGAGAAATCTCTAAGAGCAGGTTACAAGAAGCCACAAAAAGAGACTAATTTAAGCCAAAAGGGACCAAGTTTTAAACCAGAAGAAGCTAAAATAAATTTTATTGGCATGATCAAGGGTCTCTGCCATCAGAGGAATGGGAGCTGGAGAGGAGATCAAATCTGTTCTAGATAATGGTATCTATTTGGCTTACTGGGACTGTCATAGGTAAACTGCAAGGCTGCCACAGTTTTGAATGGAAATGCACCAGACAACATAATTCTTACAGAATACCCTTTCCAGTAGCTTTCAGGAAATGACCCAGCTATAACACTACCTTAGGTATGAGCAAGGTGCCAGCTTGAACTACCTGTCCCCATCTAGTTACTCAATCTGGGAAGGGCAGTCACACTATCTATGCCTGGATCACTGCTGCAGAGTGAGCTGGGTGGCTCCCAAAGATAGCTGTCAAAGGTGGAAGCCGTACTCACGCCTGCCTGCTCCTTTTTGAACTTACTCCCCAGCCACCAGGCAAATGCCCAGGAGCTCTGCAGAGCATCCCAGTCAGGCCTCTTGCCCACACCTTGCCCAGGCATTGGCTGCCACCTTGGCCCAGTTACACCAGTAGGAAGAGAGCTGGGTGGGGACCTCAGAAGGTCACCACAGTAACCCAGACAATCCACTCATGCTGCAAAAATAGAAAGCAGCCTCCAGGCCAGAGGCATTCTAGGGTGGAGGGCGCCCTTTGAATTTTTTTAGTGAACTTGGGTAAAATCTCATGAGAAGTCACTCCGCAAGGATTTTAAGGATTACCTAGAATGTTCAATAAATGTTCATTGATTGATGCTTTTAATGTTCTTTGAGCTTTTAAGTAGAAACTGTCATTTCAAGGTAAGTCATCTTGTTTTCAGTTTCTTGGGATTACTGTGTAGGGACTAGCGATTGACAAATTCTTACACATTTTCCTGTCATTTCAAAAGTGTTTGCTCTTCACACTATGTGTGATATGGTTTGGATTTGTGCCCCTACCCAAATCTCATGTCAAATTATAATCCCCAGTGTTGGAGGCAGGGCCTGGTGGGAGGTGACTGGATCATGGAGGCAGACTTCCCCCTTGCTGTTCCTCATGATAGTGAGTTCTCATGAGATCTGGTTGTTTAAAAGGGTGTGGTACCTTACCCCCCTCTCTCTTCTTTCTGCTCCAGCCATGTAAGACGTGCCTGCTTCCCCTTCACCTTCCACCATGATTGTAAGTTTCCTGAGGCCTTCCCAGCCATGCTTCCTGTACAGCCTGCAAAACTATGAGCCAATTAAACCTCTTTTCTTTATAAATTACCCAGTCTCAGGTACTTCTTTATAGCAGTGTGAGAATGGACTAATACAATGTGTGTGTGTGTGTGTGTGTGTGTGTGTGTGTGTGTGTGTGTGTGTGTTCTCTTAAATTGCTCAGGCATATATGTCCTGAAAAGGCCGTATTTTCTACCATGGCTAAGCTGGCTGTGTCCCAGCCCTGGTGCTGGTGGGACCTCAGGCTCCTGCTCTCTGAGAAGGGAAGACCTAAGCAGGCAGAAGGAGCCAAGACAGCAGCTGCCTGAAAGCAGCGGCCCTTTCAAGGACAGTCTTCAAGGTCCCAAATCCACAACAGGGAGGCAGAGAGGGAGGAGAGAGCACTAAAAAAGAAAGTAATCAAGTACGAAGATCATCCTCCGTGGCTTTAATTCTATTTTCCCACTTCCAATAGATCATCCTCCGTGGCTTTAATTCTATTTTCCCACTTCCAAAGCAAACAGATGTACCAGTTTGCTTCTCAGGGCTGAGTGTGGTTAATACAACATTCCACAGCTCTCCACCCTCACCCCTGCCCTGCCAGGCCCACAGGTGGGGAAACCGTGCAATTTATTGTCATATATATAGAATGTAGATATACAATATATACAATTCATTCTTTATACACTATTTATACACACACCATGTATATATACACACAATATATATACACACACACTCTGTACTATGAATTGTTACTACATATACACATATATATTTAAAGCTTAAATGTCTCCTGGGCCTTGAGCAGGGGAGACTGATAGGTCTTCCCTTGCATTGATCTGAAATCCATTCCCCTATTACATGACATATATCCCCAGGAACTGAACATAACAAAGCACCAAGTTTATTCTTTTCCACAGGATGAAACCTTGAGATAACTAAAAACTGCACTGACACCTTCCCTGAGTTTCCATTTTCTAGCCCAAATGTCCCTGGTTCCATTGCTCGTACACCTCATCACCATTCAGTATAGTCGCGGCCATCTTTTAAAATGTGGTGCTCAAGGACTCAACACACTGCTCGATCAGTGAATACTGCAGTTCTGTCAGCTCCCATTTGCCAGATGCTATAGTTCTGTATATAAAACCTAAGATTCTACAAACAGTTTGGGTAGCCTCATGGCATTCTTTTTTCTTTTAATCCATTTTACCAACCCTACTCTCTAATGTATGGAGGATGCTTAATAAATGATTTTTTTTTTTTTTTTTAACATGGAGTCTCATTCTGTCACCCAGGCTGGAGCGCAATGGCACAATCTCTGCTCACTGCAACCTCCCCACACCCACGGTTCAAGCGATTCTCCTGCCTCAGTCTCCCAAGTAGCTGGAATTACAGGCGCCTGCCACCGCCTGGCTAATTTTTGTATTTTTAGTACAAATTTCACCATCTTGGCCAGGCTGGTCTTGAACTCCTGACCTTGTGATCCACCCGCCTCAGCCTTCCACCACACCTGGCCAATAAATGACTCTTAATTAAATGAATAGGTAGAATGAGTGTTTGGTACACATTGAACTTTCTGTAGACTCACTTTTTTTTTTTTTTTTTTTTTTTCTGAGACAGAGTCTCACTCTGTCGCCAGGCAGTGGTGTGATCTCAGCTCACTGCAACCTCCACCTGGCCAGGTTCAAGCGATTCTCCTGCCTCAGCCAGGATGGTCCTGATCTCTTGACCTCGTGATCCGCCTGCCTCTGCCTCCCAAGGTGCTGGGATTTACAGGGATTATAGGCCGGCCTAGACTCACTTTTAAAATATGTGCATTTCAGAATAGATAGTGTTGATGTTGCACAACAATGTCATGTAATTAATGCTATTGAATTGTACATTTAAAAATGGGAAATGGGGCCAGGAGTAATCCCAGCACTTTGGGAGGCCAAGGTGGGTAGATCATTTGAGGTCAGGAGTTCAAGACCAGCCTGGCCAACATGGCAAAACCCCACCTCTAATAAAAACACAAAAATTACTTGGGTGTGGTGGGAGGCGCCTGTAATCCCAGCTACTTGAGAGGCTGAGGCAGGAGAATCACTTGAACATGGGAAGTGGAGGCTGCAGTGAGCCAAGATCGTGCCACTGCACTCCAGCCTCGGCAACAGAGTGGGACTCTGTCTCAAAAAATAAAAATAAATGGCTGGGCATGGTGGCTCACGCCTGTAAAACCCAGCACTTTGGGAGGCCAAGGTGGGCAGATCACAAGGTCAGGAAATCAAGACCATCCTGGCTAACACAGTGAAACCCCGTCTCTACTAAAAATACAAAAACTTAGCCGGGCGTGGTGGTGGATGTCTGTAGTCCCAGCTACTCAGGAGGCTGAGGCAGGAGAATGGTGTGAACCTGGGAGGCAGAGCTTGCAGTGAGCCGAGATTGCATCACTGCACTCCAGACTGGGCGACAGAGTGAGACTCTGTCTCAAAAAAAAAAAAGTAAATAAATAAAAATAATTTTAAAAATAAAAATACGAAATCGTAAATTTTATGGTGTGTTTATCTAATCACAATTTTAAAAATACCCAAAAACATGTTGCACAAATATTTCTCTTGACACATCTCTTTCATCCCTTCCTGATGTAGCTAGGTATTAGCAGAACTATGTATAGGACCTGACATTTATCCCAGCAAAATTCCATCTTACTATGTGGAGCCTATAAATTAAACTTTTGTTCATTTTGATTTCTGTCATCCAGCATATTTCTGTCCCTTCCTCCCTGATTGTGTCATTCATAACTTGATGACGAAGCCTTCTGTAGTCAAGATGCCAACAAACACGTTGACCGTGTTGCTGGCTCTCAAGTTGTCATGCAGCTAGTTAGCTGAAAAGGCAGGACTAGAATGGGGCTAACAAACGCCACGCAGTACTTTGCACCATTCCACACTAGCTCTGAGATGCCTGAACGCCCCCCCCCCCCACCCCAAGCCAAGAGCCAGAATACATCCTGGCACAGCCACACAGCTACAGAGGCACTGCACAGGACTGACCATCCCCATATAGGGTCAAAAGGAACCGTTCTTACTCAGAGGCCCAGGAAGCCCTCACAATGTTAGGTTCATGATGTTCTAGTGAACAAGATGAGATTTATGAATGAAATTTATAAATGCTTAAATGCTTGTACTCAAAGGGGGTGGGAAGAGTGCCATGTATAATATGGCACTTCTCAAACCTTAGCATGAGCTTTTTCAAACACATAGCCAAGCCCTATACCCAGAGTTTTCTGGTTCAGCGAGTGTCTTAGTCCATTTTGTGTTCTTTTAACTAAAATACCGGAAACTAAGTGATTTGCAAAGAACTGAAACTTACTTTCTCTTACTTTCATCCCAGTTCTGGAAGCTGAGAAGTCCAAGATTAAGGCACCAACAGGTTCAATTACCAGATGAGAGAGGTTGTCTGTTTCCAAGATAGTGCCTTGTTGCTGCATCCTCCAGAGGGGAGGAATGTTATTTCCTCACACAGTGGAAGGTGGAAGGGCAAACTAGCATGAAGTCTTCTATGAGGGAGGACCCTCATGGCCTAATCACCTCTTAAAGGCTCCACCTCTTAACACCATCGCATTGTCCATTAAGTTTCAACACCTGATTTTTGGAGAAGACACATTCAAACTGTTTGGACAAACGGAGGCAGGATGGCGCATTTCTGGGTTCTTCTTCACTAACCTTTCCCACCCGCGCGAAAATGCAGCCAGCGCGGGGAAGGTGCAGATCAACTGGGCATGCGCCAGGTGACGTCAATCCGAAGAGACCGAGATTTACCTGGTCGCACCTGTGGAACGCCCCCGACAAGCCCGTGCCCCGCCTATTGCCCTCCCACTCCTAGAAAAGCCGCTCTTGGCCAGGGTCCCACGCGGCCTTCTCACAGCCCCACTCCTGTCGGGATGTCAGTGGGAAGTCCGTCCCAGAGCCCCACGGGGGGACTCTGCTGGCCTCCTTCGCCAGAGGTGGACAGACTTCTCCCCCACACCTTAGGTTACCAAAATAAACTTGCAGTTTTGCTGTTACCCTTGCCTACTCGCTGGTTCTTTTGTGCCCGCTGGGCTGGTCTTAGAAAAAACAAATCACAACCATAACACGAGGTCTAAGGTAGAGCCCAAGAATTTCTGTTTCCAACAAGTCCACTGGTGACGCTGATGTTGCTGATTCAAGGGACTACATTTTGAGAACAATTAGTATAAGGAATTCATATCAACCTCATTTGAGGGACTCCATTTGAGAACAATCAGTATAAGGAATTCCTATCAATCTGCAGGAAGATTCTGAGCTTCCCAGGTTTCCAAAACCCTTTTCTAAGAGGGTTCACAGCACTATAGAAGTCGGCTCCAGATACCGCCAAGAGAATCTGCCTTTCTCACAAATCCTGAAGTCACGCCAGATCTCTGGTTTGGGGTGGGTTACATAATACTTCCTGGAGGCACAGGTATAAGACAATGGTTCAGAGGGACAAGACAAAAGAAACAACCCTCGCCACCAGCAGTACCTAAAGCTTTGTGATTTACGTACAGATAACAGAGCCAACACTCCTTCTTTCCTCCTCCCCCCACAATAAGTAAAGGAAAGTGTTAGGATTGCCTCTCTCGTTTTTTTTTTGGTACCCACCCTCAGGCAGTATATTGTCCTTTCGCAATTTCAAGCTGAACCTGATGCTCATTTTAAAGCTAATTTCATCTGCATGAGAATGATGGAGAAAATTAGCTTTGCCTGCAGCTATTCCCTATAGACCTGGCCTGGGTCTCTCTGTGAGTTCCCAACCTGAGATGATGAGCTCAGGAGGATGATAGAGAAGCTCACTGCCTTTGCTGTTCACTAGTCTCCAAACCCAGGGAGGAGGTCCAGATGGTGATGATGATGATGATGCTGATGCTGAAAATTTGTATCAAATACTTAAAACGTGCCAGGTACTGTTCTTATTTCATCCTTACAACAATGCAGTGGGTTAAGGCTGCTATGATCACCAGTTAATAGCCAGGGCAGCTGGAGCTAAGAATGATTATGTATCTTGACCAAGGACACCTGCTATGGGCAGAATTATGCACCCCTCCCCCAAAATTCATATGTTGAAATCCTACCTCCAGCAGCTCAGAATGTACTGTTATTCAGAGAGATAGGTTATTTACAGAGGTAATTAAATTAAAATGAGGTCACTAGGGTGAGCTCGAATCTAATCTGACTGGTGTCCTTATAAAAGCGGGAAATTGGGAGACAGACATGTATTAATAGAAAGAGGAAATGATATGAAAAGACATAGTAGGGCCCAGGCACAGTGGCTCATGTCTGTAATCCCAGCACTGTGGGAAGCCAAGGCTTGAGTCTAGGAGCTGGAGACTGACCTGGGCAACATGGCAAAACTGCATCTCTTAAAAAAAATACAAAAATTAGCCTGGCATGGTGACAAGTGCCTGTAGACCCACCTACTAGGGAGGCTGAAGAGGGAGGATCAACTGAGCCCAGGGAGGTTGAGGGTGTAGTGAGCCGTGATTGCACCACTGCACTCCAGCCTGGGGGACAGAGTGAGACTGTCTCCAAAAGAAGATGAAAGAGAGGAGGAGGAGAGGAAACAAGGGGAGGGAAGAGGAAGAGAGGGGAGGGGAGGGGAGGCGAGGGGAGGGGAAACACGGGGAGAAGATGGCCATCTATGAGCCAAGAAGAGAGGCCTGGAACATATCTGTCCCTCATGGTCCTCAAAAGGAACCAACCTGACAAGCACCTTGATTTGACTCCTAACTCCAGAACTGTGAGACAACAAATTTCTCCTGCTGAAGCCCCTCGGTCTGCGGTACCTTGTTATGGCAGCCCTAGCAAACGAATGCAACACCCAACCCTTATTCAAACCAGATGCAACTGCTTCCACCGGTGGACTCTAGGGTGACTGTCATGCCACCTGGCCAAGAGAGCTCAGCAGCTGCTCCATTCGGGTCCTGACTAGGACCTGCAGCCAGTTTTGGCACCAAAACTACAGGCATCAAAGATGGGAGCGCTGAGGCCCGTTACTTATTCATAGTCCTCCCACACATCCTATCCACCCCATCCCATGTCTTCTCCTTCCTGCTAGCTTAGCTGCCTTCCCCAGCTGGTTCCTTGGGCCACTGATAGCCACCCCACTTCCCCAAGGCCCTTACCTGACCTGGAATACCCCGGAGACCTTGTTCCCATGAAGACAACCCCCTCTGCTTCTCAACCTTTCTGCTGAATGCACCATCCACCTCCTGCTTCCGCAAGGAGAGGCTGCTTATTGTCCCACATGTCCAGGACCCAAGGCAAGAAGACAGAGAAGATACGCTTCCTGCTCCCAGTTGCTTCCAGGACGTTAGCTTCCACCCTTGGCTTTTTCTCATCTGACATTCCTCTTTCCAGACCATGCCTTACCTCCACTGAGAACTTTGGCACTCACCATCGTCTTAAGAGATTTTAACATCCGTGTGAAGAACTCATCCAACACCCCAGGTTCAAAGATCCCCAACCACCAGGACTTTCACCTCCACTCCATCCACCCATGTTCATGGCCTCACCCACGCCTACACCATCTCCCTGAACCACCCTACCGCTGACATCATAAATCGTGGTTTTGTGCACTTTGACCTCACTTCCACCATCCCTGCTCCCTGCCCTTCCCTCCAGTTCCAGCAAAAACCTGCATTTCCACCACCAAGCCAGGCCTCTTCTCTCCCCTCCCCTGGGTTCCTTCCCCACCCCCAGGAGTGAGCTGGCTACCAGTTCTCTCCCATCAGCCTTCCGTCTGTCTTCGCTGTTTTCTCTATATAGCTCTTTTCCATCAGTATTTAAAGTCAGCCAAATCTCTCTCATCTTTAAAGAGAATTCCATATGTATAAAATTTTTTCTGGATGAATATATAAGAAATTGATCATAACTGTTACCTTTGGACAGGGAGAGATGAGGGAGTCTGAAAAGTACAGAATTTTACTTTTCATTTTATCTATTTGCTATAGTGTTTGATTTTTTTACCACATACATTAATATTTTTATTAAAAATAGCAAATAAGACCTGGCACGGTGGCTCACACCTGTAATCCCAGCACTTTGGGAGGCCAAGGCAGGTGGGTCACTTAAGGTCAAGAGTTCAAGACCAGCCTGGCCAACATGGTGAAACTCTGTCTGTACTAAAAATACAAAAATTAGCTGGGTGTGGTGGTGCATGCTTTTAATTCCAGCTACTTGGGAGGCTGAGGAGGAAGGCGGGGGTTGCAGTGAGCCGAGATCGTGCCACTACACTCCAGCCTGGGCAACAGAGCAAGATTCCGTCTCAAAAAAAAAAAAAAAAAGCGAATAAATAAATAAAAGACAATGACGTAACAATCTCTTCTCCCTTAGATGAAGCCCTCTCTTGGGTCAGCTTTGGCTCAACTGGTTACTTCCTCATGCCAGACTTTCCATCCGTCTAACCTCTGTGCTGGGGTTTGAATCCTGGAGGTGCTTTCTGATCTTTTTAAAAAACAAAGTCCTCCCTCGACCCATCCTTCTGCTGCTCAAAGTCATGCCCTTTGCAGTCGGCTGCACTCTCTGCCTCTACTTCCTGGCCTCACACTTGTTCCTCACCCACTGAGACCCAGCTGTTTCATGCAACATCCCGCTGAAATGCACCGGCTACAAAAGGCACTCATCATCATCGTCATTAAATCCAGGGCTTGTACCTCCTGATCTTCCTTGATGGTCTTGTGGCATCTGGTGCCACTGACCACGCCCTTCTTCGACTACTCTGCGGCAGGCTGGCTCTCCCCACTTCTTGCTGTAGATGACTCTAGATGATGCTGGTGTTTCCCAAGGGACCAACCTCAACCTTCCCCTCAAGCACCACGAAAGTTCATCTTCACCCAACTTGTGGTTGAGTAGGACATGCTGAAGACTCCACACCCCAGCCTCTGGGCTCCACCTCTCCTTATCTAACACCCACTGGTCATTTTCTCAGTCAACAGGTCCTCTCCCTCCACATGCCCCAAGCCTGCCCACTTTTGCCACCACTGCCCACAATGATGAGTCACCCTTGACTCTTCCCCCACCTTCTCTTCCACACACCCCGCTACTATCCCCATGCCTCTGAGTTTATGGCTAAGCATTTCCATGACATGCCCTCTCCTCTGCCTTATTCCTACTGTCACTGCCTTAGGGTTCAGGCCTAGCCCACCTCTCTCCTACATGAATGCAACAACCGACTGCCCTCGATGACTCCAGAACTGTCCCTCTCAGATCTGTCCTCCCCACCAGCTGCCAGAGTGGAAAGTAAAACGGTATGGCTATTTATTTGAAAATGCAAAATCAGCCAGGCACGGTGGCTCACGCCTGTAATCCCAGCACTTTGGGAGGCCAAGGCGGGCAGACCACAAGGTCAGGAGTTCAAGATTAGTCTGGCTTAATATGGTAAAACCCTGACTCTACTAAAACTACAGAAATTAGCCAGCTGTGGTGGCACACACCTGTAGTCCCAACTACTCAGGAGGTTGAGGCAGGAGAATCACTTGAACCCGGGAGACAGAAGTTGCAGTGAGCCAAAATCACACCACTGCACTCCAGCCTGGGCAACAGAGTGAACCTACGTCTCAAAAAAAAAGCTAAATCTGGCTTAAGATTGCTCACTGCCAACCTACAACTAAGACACGTCCATCTCACTGACCTCCAATAAAGGCCGAGTTCATCTCACAGTTCATAAGCCCTCCAGGACCTGGCCTTGTCTATGATCCAGCCTGATTTCCTACCACTCTCCACCTCAACTGCTAAGCTCTAGGCTTCCAGAAAATCTGAGTTGACAAAACACCCTCTGCCATTTCACACCTCGACAGGCTCCCTGGGGACATTTGCAGGCCCCCAGGGGCAACAGTGCAAATGAGGTCCATGTGTACCATGTGTCTGAATACTACAATTTTTTTTTTTTTTTTTTTTTTTTTTTTTTTTTTTTTTTTTTTTTTTTGAGACAGAGTCTCGCTCTGTAGCCCAGGCTGGAGTACAGTGGCGTGATCTCAGCTCACTGCAAGCTCTGCCTCCTGGGTTCACGCCATTCTCCTGCCTCAGCCTCCCGAGTAGCTGGGACTACAGGCGCTCGCCACCACGCCTGGCTAATTTTTTTGTATTTTTAGTAGAGACAGGGTTTCACCGTGTTAGCCAGGATGGTCTCGATCTCCTGACCTTGTGATCCCCCCGCCTCGGCCTCCCAAAGTGCTGGGATTACAGGTATCAGCCACAGCGCCCGACCCTGAATACTACAATCTTTAAATCAAGCTAACAACCTGCTCAACAAAATATTTCCTTTTAAAAATTGAGATGTAATTTGCATACCATAAAATCCACCATTTTAAAGCATACAATTCGGTTGGTTTTTGGTATCTGGTGTCCACACGCAGACAGCGCCAGGACCCCGGAGGTCTGCCCGGGCTGTGGTTGGGTGAGCCAAGGCGCCTGTGCCTTATCCCTGCCAGGAACACACACCTTAGCCGCAGCACCCCTTTCGGTAATTCTGTTCCTCCTCCCACCACGAGAAGGGAAAGGGGAAAAGAGATCGCCAAGCCAGTTTGTTCCTTGTGATTTGCCCTGGGAGAGAGGTTTACTGTGGACCAACAATAAAATGATGGGCTAAAATTTTTTTAATCATCTGCGTATTCTAGTTATTCAATTTATACTCCCTCACCCAGTGACTTCCAATTCTTTTTGCAATACACAGCAAAATGCAACTCTGTCTCAGACCATATTTTTCAGATCACATTTCCGGGGCTGTTTCAGTAAAAGGGCATTTGCCCATATGCAGAGCCCCTTTTCTTCCCGCATGTTTTCTCCCCGTTCTCCACAAGAGGGAGCTAGCAGGTCCTGTTTGGGCCACTGCTTCCCTGCTCCTCACATGCCTTCTCCAACCAGGGCAAAGGAGACATGGGATCAGAACCTGGGGGCGGTAAACCCAGCCCACAGCTCTCACACTCTTTGGTGAGCAGCGCTGTGTAGAACAACAGGATTTTTCAACAACTTGTTTGAAGGGAATTAGAGGTGAACACCTGTTTCTGTTTTTTGTTTTTGTTGTTGTTTGTTTTTTGTTGTTGTTTTAAGACAGTCTCGCTCTGTCGCCCAGGCTGGAGTGCAGTGGTGTAACCTTGGCTCACTGCAACCTCTGCTCCCGGGTTCAAGTGATTCTCCTGCATCAGCCTCCTGAGTAGCTGGGATTACAGACACATGCCACCACGCCCCGCTAATTTTCGTTTTTTCAGTAGAGACGGGGGTTTCACCATGTTGGCCAGGCTGGTCTCAAACTCCTGACTTCGTGATCCGCCCGCCTCAGCCTTCCAAAGTCCTAGGATTACAGGCGTGAGCCACCGCACCCGGCGAACACCTGTTCTTTAAAAAAAAAAAAAAAAAAAAAGAGAGAGAGAGAGAGAGGCTGGGCGCGGTGGCTCACGCCTGTAATCCCAGCACTTTGGGAGGCCGAGGCAGGCGGATCATGAGGTCAGGAGATCAAGATCATCCTGGCTAACATGGTTAAACCCCGTCCCTACTAAAAATACAAAAAAAAAAAAAATAGCCGGGCTTGGTGGCGGGCGCCTGTAGTCCCAGCTACTCGGGAGGCGGAGGCAGGAGAATGGCGTGAACCTGGGAGGCGGAGCTTGCAGTGAGCCGAGATGGCGCCCCTGCACTCTAGCCGGGGTGATAGAGTGAGACTCCATCTCAAAAAAAAAAAAAAAGAGAGAGAGAGAGGGATCTGGAAACAATGGAAAAAGCTTTCTGTTCGTTGCAGTCTATAATAGTATCGTATGTACATGTTTACTGAGCACAAAATGATTCCACATATATAAATTAACTGGTTTTATAAAAAATATATGGAAGTCATTTTTATTAAGTCTCAGTTGTCCTTTTTTTTTTTTTTTTTTTTTTGAGACAGGGTCTCACTATGTTGTCCAGGCTGGTCTCCAACTCCTGGCCTCAAGGGATCCTCCTGCCTCAGCCTCCTAAAGTGCTGGGATTACAGGCACATGCCACCACACCCGACTTAAATAAATGTATTTTAATGGAACACAAAACTGATTTTTTTTTTTTCTTTTAGACAGAGTCTTACTCTGTTGCCAGAGCTGGAGTTCAGTGGCGCAATCTTGGCTCACTGCAACCTCCACCTCATGGGTTCAAGCAATTCTCCTGCCTCAGCTTCCCAAGCAGCTGGAATTACAGGCACCCGCCATGACACCTGGCTAATTTTTTGTATTTTTAGAAGAAACGGGGTTTCACTATGTTGGCCAGGCTGGTCTCAAACGCCTGACCTCATGATGTGCCTCAGCCTCCCAAAGCGCTGGGATTACAGGCATGAGTCACCACGCCTGACCACAAAACTGGGTTTTTAAAGTTGTTTTTTAAATATTAGACAATGTAAATGATAAGATGACTTGTTTTGTGTTCAAGAGATGGTTCTTCATGCCACACTGTGAAGCAGGTGGGATATCAGGTTAAGGAGACTGGAAGCCCTAAATATTTTTACACCAAGGACTCGTGTGGGCCAGTAGGAAGATGTACGTGGTGGCAGTGGGAGGGATGCTCTGGATTCAGGCCTTGGGACCAGGTGGGCAGCCCTGGTCCCCATGAGTGGAGGACTGATAAGGGTCAGTGTTGGGTGACAAAGGCTGAAGAAAGGACACATATGTGAGACTGTGAAGGAGTAACTGACAAGGCCTGGTTCCTAACTGAAGAGGTGGAAGTGGGAAGAAATCGGAAGCAAGCTAGGTGACCAATTTGACATTGGTTGTGGTTTGAGGCAAGAGTAGCAGAGGAATGACAATTCACTCTGAATTCCGCACTTTTTAATCAATCCCTTTATTGTAATCACAGCAGTATTTACCTATATTTGAAAAACAGTAGAAGTGTGAAATATGCATTTGAAAAATAGTAGAACATGCATGCATAACGGAAGATATACTTGCTCTGCAGGCAGGGCTTGTTGCACGGGTCACAGAGCCCCTTGCAATAACTCTGCAGCATCTTCCACTCCACCCTGGGCTTTTCGGTGTAGACTATGAGGAATATAAGTCATGTCTCTTTAGAGACATGTTATGCTAGAAGCCCATCAGCAAAGAAACTGTCCTGGCATTCTTGTTCCAATGAAGCAGAAATGGGGACATATCCATAAATGGGCTGGGGTGGAGTTAGGGCAGACCCAGGCAGCCTTCGACTTTTATGCCTTGAGTACAGTTCGTACCTTCTGGCTTTTCCATCACCCTCCAGCCCAAACGTCTTCTGTGAAACAAACCTTCACAGTCCACTGACCTCGTATGGTTCAAAGTGCCATCAAGGGTGGTGATTTTCCTGCTCCAAAGCTCCCTTGCCAGGACACCTTCATGCAAGAACTGCCCTCCCGAGCAGGGCTTCCTGAGGCCAGATGTGGAGGCTTTTCTTCAGAAATCTCCTGGTCAGTCATGAATAATCACTGTTGTGCAAGAGGATGAGCTCTGGCCTCTCTTAGTCACCTTTGAGTCCATCTGAGTTACTGAAATGTCTGTCCTGTGGAGTGCGAGGCTACCCAGATGAGAAGAAGAACAGAAACAGCACATGGAACAGCTGAACTCCCCCATACTGAACCATAGTACAGGTCCTGTAGGGAAGTTTCTGGCCCCACTCCTGAATGGATGACAGGCATTTGCTGAGAACAAAGGCCACCACTAGGCATCGCGCCTGATGCTGTGAGAGTCTAAGGGATACACATTCTACCTGGGGCCTTTCCATTACAGACATGAATCTAAATGCACTAGATGAGAGAGCTGTGTAGATGCGCATCTCCCTCACTGGTCTTAGTCGTCTTTTAGCATCCCGCTTACCCACAGTGCTGCACCTGGCACGCAGACGATGCTCCCAAAATGTTTGGTAAGCATTACATGCAAAATACAAAAGACAGTTCATAGGATGTGTGCATGCAAGTGCAGTGCATTGGGGCACATTTATAACAGGGTTTCTCAAGAGTGGCACTGTCAACATTTGGGGACAGGTAATTCTTTATTGGGGGGGCTGTCCTGGCTCTTGTAGGATCTTTAGCAGTATCCCTGGCCTCTCTGCACTGGATACCAGGACCATTTCCCCTCTCAGCCATGATAACCAAGTGTCTGCAGCCATTGCCAGATATTCCCAGGGATAACATCACCCCCACTGAGAATCACTAGGTTATAGCTTTTGTGTCATCCCGCTGTCCAGTCCTCCTGCCAGGGTCCTGTGTTCTGAGGTTTCTCTATTCCATTTCTAAGAAAATTACGCTTCCTAAAATCTGTGACCTCAGAACTTTATTCTCTGTTTTTCAAAATGTTGATCAATTCATGCATAGTGAATTCAAATGAAACTGTTTAACGGAAAAGGATACTAGTAGTTGCCTCACCCCACATTCATCTCCAGAATCCATTTGTCACTGGAACATCTGAATAGGGCCACTTGGAAGCAGCCCTATGACATATTAACATCCTACGACATAAACTCCCAGATGGCACAAGGGAGGCTCCCACACCAACACTTCACGAGAGCTGCCCCAACCAGCCACTGAGCACAGGAGCTTCGGCTCAAAAGGCCGCTTGCTCCCACCTACCAGGATCACAGAGCATGGTAGAGTGGCCCTGTCACCTTTGAAAGATTGCCTATTCTGTCCAAGACCTAAAAACCATTGCTTAGAATGGTGACAGTTTTAGGCTACATCCAAATCTGGTTCTGAAACCACTTTCCAAGTGTCTGTGTGTCCCCACCTCCCGCTGCAAGGGCTGCCTCAAGATGGGATGCAGGGTACATGACCTAAACGCCCCCAAACCCCAGTAAGCATTTCTCATTGAGATCCACCTGCTGGCCCTTCTAAAGGGACAGAACAAGCGAGTGGAGAGAAAGTCCAGGGACTCGGGTCAGCTGCACAAATGACAATCAGGAAAGCCGTGAGCCAGTTCCCCCATTGGGGTATATTCTGCTTTCTCCTCTTGCCTGAGTTGACTGTGACATGAAGACATTCCTCAGACCCAGTCCCAGTTACCAGTGGTGAGTCAGCTCAGACCAACAACTCCAATTCAATCCTTATTCACAAATTGTAATTTTAGTACAATAGGGCACAGCTTTAAATAAGAGCTATGAGAAACCCACCCACCTATGACACGGCAGTGGGCTGCTCATCTCCCCACTCTGGGTGGACATTCTGTTAGTCAGAGAGGAGCATCTGGGCCCAGCTCACTTGTCTCCCCACTTTTTTGTATCTCTAGACATTCTACCAAACAGACACTGAGTCAGAATAAGTAGGTTTAGCAATTAAAATCTGCGTGGAGGCTGCGTTCAGAAGCATTTGGAGGATTTGGAAATAAATATTCCTCCACTGCAAATCAAACACTCATTGTAAAAACCTGAATGTAATATGCATGAAGACAAACTCAAGCTGAAATCTCATGACATAATCTTTTTCTCCTTCAACAAGGAACATAAAGGACTTCCATTCGTTTGCAGGGCAGGCTGAGTAATTCAGAGTAGAAGCAGAATGGTCTCTAAGTACAAGAAGCAGTGAGATCCTGTCAAAGGAAGCATCTACCTGGTTCTGAACACAGAAATTTCCTTCGGAAACACTGTGCAGACAAGGAATGCCTCAAGACGACATACTATCACACTAAAGCCGGGGTGTTCAAACAAGGTAGAGTCAGGGAGTCTGAATACACCCGATTTCTGGTCGATGCTGTCCTTCAGCCTCAGAGGGGAAGTCAAGAGCTAGATGTTTCTGTATTTTGGCCAACTGAGGGAGGCCAGCTGGGGGAGGCCCCCTGCAGCACCTCATCCCAGATGGAAGGAAAGGCACCTGAGCCTCCAAGCCTGCCATCATGCCAGAAAGAGAGCCCTTCAGGATGGGTCATCTTTGTCCTCTCCAGGTCTGTTGTGGGAGCTATGAGCCTCCTGGACCTGCTGGTCCGCTTTAACAGGAGGTGGTTAGAGCCCCAGCTTAATATGGCCGAGGCTTGTCTCTCATTTACATCAGGATCACTGGATATCCCCCTTTTATAAAGTTCCTGGATTACACACTGCACCTCCCACTCCGGCAGCTGGTACAAACATCTGCCACCCAGGATCCATGCAGATCAAGTCTCACGCACATGCATACACACACACACACACATACACACAACCTAAAAGCATCATTCCCAGAGCCAAAGCCTACCACAGCCTCCTATAGGCAGCCCAGCTCCTCCTGTTCAAGGTGAGGTCTAAGAGTTCCCAGTAGAACAGGGCCTGTCCCAAGGACATGAGCTATAACAAAGCCAAATTGTTCCACACTTTAGTCTCGACTAAGGAGCTCTCATTTTTCCATCTGGATGTCCAAAGCCACACTGCAGGCTGGCAGTGGATCCAGGCTAGAAGGGACTTCTACTCTCAATGTAAGACACTGTTTCCATCATACTTTATGAGATACAAAAGCTACATTCAAATGTCTCAGTCTGTAAAACTCCAGGCTAGTGGTTCTTAACATTGTTAGGGTCACGGACTCCTCCGAGGAATTGATAGAAACCAAAGACTCTTTGCCCAGTCAAATGCACTTTCACATAAAATTGACAGTACAGTTTCAGGGCTTAAGAGAAGCCCTGAAAACCATCTGTGAATGACTAAAAACCTCTTCCCCGGTCACTGGATTGTAAAGCAATAGGGCACTTCCTAACCACTTTGCACCTGCCCAACTTCAGGTAACCTCAGTTAAAACATCTCTTGTGTTAGGGTAAAGCACCAGTATTTCCTGGACTGGTCAAGAGGTAAGCCTACGTGTAGCAGCAACTTCCTGGCTCACTTCTATGTGCCGGAAATGGGCAACATCTCTCAGCAGCTATGATTTGTTGAGCAGTTCCTACGTACCAGGCCCAAAGCAGGGCTCCCATGCATTTTTGTCCTTTAACCCTTAAAATGACCCTATAATTGCAGGATGAATGTTTCCATTTTACAGATGAGGGCATTAAGGCTCAGAGAAGGGAAGTGCCCTCCTTAAGAAGTCCTGCGAGCTGCCAAGTATGCCTGCCAACGCACTAAGGGCCCACCAATTGCAACAGGCATGGTCAGCCCGAGCAAATGCCTTCCTCTCAACTAGTAGGGCTGGGCTAAAATCCCAGAGTACTTGGTGAGAGAGTTGCTAAAAATTTTGACTAACTTTGTTTGCAAACTGGGATTGTCTTCATTTTTATTTGCCTTTGGACTTCCTGTTTAAAGATGAAAACAAGCACAGAATTTTCCAGAGACCTACTCTTTCTGAATTTGTAATAGAACTGCAAAAAGAACACTAATTTCAAGGAAGCCTCCATCTCCTCTTAGAGATAAGATGTGTGTGTGTGATGAAAGAAAACAAACACTTAGCTCAGTGTGGAAGATGATCATCAATAATGATATCAGCTCAGCTTTAGTCACATTTAAAAAAAACTAGGAGTGTAACAACTACATTTTAAAATATCAGTGACTGAACAAGCTTGGTAAGGAAGGTCATTAGACAAACAGACATTTAGAGAGTGACTTAGCCCTGTGCCTGGCACTGTTCTATGCCCTGGCGATACAGAGGTGGTAGGGCAAGGTCCTCTCCACAGCGAACTCATCATTAGCAGGGGAGGTGGGGAAGGCATGTGATTAACTGGAATAACAATGTGTTAACTGCTTTACCAGTGATTTGACTGAGGTGCCAAAGACCAGAGAGCAGGAAGTGAGTAATGCTGGGGAAAGGAGAGGCAAGGCCTCAGAGGCTCAGGGAAGGTCTCAGGAGGTCAGGGAAGGAAGGAGATCTCTCCAAGTCCAGAAGGGCACTGTGGACAGAGGACACAGCATCAAAGGGACCCAGAGGGAAACTCACTAGAGATGAGAGCTGGCTGAGGTGTACACTCCCTGTGTGGCAGGAGGAGGTACAGGATGGGAGCCAGAAAAGGAAGGTGGTAGCCACATGCTGAAGGCTTTGGTGGCTGGGCAGTGGCTCACACCTGTAATTCCAACACTTATAGGAGGCTGAGGCGAGAGGATCGCTCAAGCCCGGGAGTTCTAGGCTATGGTGTACCATGACAATCAGGTATCTACACTAGGTTTGTCATCAGTATGGTGACCTCCCTGGAGCAGGGGACCACCACTTTGCCTAGGCAGAGTGTACCAGGCCAGGTAGGAAACGAAGTGGGTCAAAACTCCCAGGCTGATCAGTAGTGGGATCATACCTACTGATGAAGTGAAGAGCCACTCCACTCTAGCCTGGGCAACATGGTGAGATCCCATCTCAAAAAAAAAAAAGGCCTTGGTCAACTATGAGGAGTTGCCAAGAGGTTTTTCCTTTGCTGTTGTTTTTTTTTAATGGAGCAAGGACTCAGTGACATTTATATAGTAGAAAGATAGCTGTGGCAGATGCACGAAAGGTAGAATTTATCTGGGAGAAACAGGAAGCAAAGAATGAAAGAGAAAGTCTCTGCAATTAGTTTCAGCCAAGGATGAGGAAGGTTGGATTCCAGATATTCACAAACAAACATTCCCACAGCAAACCAGCAGGGTCAGATGGTGACAGGGAAGGCCCAAAGCAGAAAAAGAAATGCCTCTGAGGTTTCTAAGTGGAGCCATTGGTCGATGATGATGCCGGTCAGAGAAAGGAAGCCCAAGAAGAAGAGCTGGTCCCAAGGTAAGGAGACATTGAGATGAAGAGCTGTATTTTGGACAGGTTGATTTTTTTTTTTTTTTTTTTTTTTTGAGATGGAGTCTCGCTCCGTCGCCCAGGCTGGAGTGCAGTGGCCAGATCTCAGCTTACCGCAAGCTCTGCCTCCCAGGTTCACGCCATTCTCCTGCCTCAGCCTCCCGAGTAGCTGGGACTACAGGCGCCCGCCACCTCACCCAGCTAGTTTTTTGGATTTTTTAGTAGAGATGGAGTTTCACCGTGTTAGCCAGGATGGTCTTGATCTCCTGACCTCGTGATCCACCCGTCTCGGCCTCCCTAAGTGCTGGGATTACAGGCTTGAGCCACCGTGCCCGGCCTGGACAGGTTGATTTTGAGGTGGCCAAAGGAGAGTAGGTAAATCATCTGCAGATGACAGCTTTAGAGGATTATAAGCATAAAGCATGAAGAAAAAGAGACAAGAACCAAGGATAGAAGCTTAGGAATATTAATTTTTAAAAGGAACTAAAGGAGAGAAGAGCTAGCAAAAGATGCTGAGAATGAACAGTTGAACCTGGACTGTGGTCAAGACACCTTCCAAGAAGTCGAATACCAAAAGCCACAGAGAGGTGAGGGAGAATAAGACTCAAAAGGAAGGCCCTCAATCAGGCTGTTAGAAATTCCTGACTGTGTTTTCAATTTCAGCAGAACCTTACTGGATTTGGGAATGGAAGCAGAAAGTTGATACTACTCTTTGAAGAATTTTAACCAAGGATGGAAGAAAAGAGATCATCCACCCTCGTGACAAAGCCTTCCTTTGTCATGGAGGGAGTGTGTGACATATTACATGCCAGACCATGTAACCTCACCAGCCTCATTGCGTCACGCCTGTGTTTGAGTGAGGCAGGTGAAGAGGGACATGCCTTTACTGTGGCTAACGTCCCAAACTGGCTAATGATGCTCATTGCTAGTACTGCCAAGTATTCAGAGTTCAGAACTTAAATCATCCTAGAAAATGTGGGGTGAAGACTACTGCTCAACGTTCCAATGAGAGGTTGAGGCTTAAGTGGGCCATCGGAAGAGGAGACCTATTTACTAAGAAAACACAAAACCAGGCCAGGTTCAGTGGCTCATGCCTGTAATCCCAGCACTTTGGGAGATCAAGGCAGGAGATTGTTTGAGCCCAGAAGTTCAAGACCAGCCTGGGCAACATAGTGAGACTCCAGTTTCTACAAAAAAATAATGTTTTTAATTAGCTGGGATTGGTGGGATGCACCTGTAGTCCCAGCTACTCAGCAGGCGGAGGCAGGAGGATCATCCGAGCCCTGGAGATCGAGGCTCTAGTGAGCTGTGATTGTCCCACTGCACTCCAGCCTGGGTAACAGAGTGAGACTTCACCCCCTGCCTCCTCCCCCCAAAAATAAAAGAAAACATAAAACCAACAGTGAAAGTGGCAAATATACTGATGTTGACAATTTTGATAATACCAAGTTGAAGGGTCCAGGAAGCAAGCATTTTCAGACCCCACCGGTGAGGATTTACAGTAGCACAACCTTAGCAACAAGTAACTCAAAAAAAGGGGAAGAAAAATCTAAAAGATTGCAGACACTGTAGCCCAGCCATTCAACGTACACAAACTTATTCTATAAAAGTCACAAGGGATATCTGCAAAGATTTATCTATAAGCATATTTATCATAGCTTTGTTTATAAGAGTTTAAAACTGGAAACAATGTAAATTTCCAACAACAGGAAATTAGTTAAACCCATCTTATACATCTCTATAGGATACAATACTTGGCAACCATTTAAAATGTTAAGTAGGCTGAGCATGGTGGCTCATGCCTATAATCCCACCATTTTGGGAGGCCAAGGTGGGAGGATCACTTGAGACCAGCCTGGACAACATAGTGAAACCATCTCTGCAAAATAATTTTTAAAACTTAGTTAGGCATTGTAATCCCAGCTACTTGGGAGGCTGAAGCATGAGAATCGCTTGAACCCAGGAGGTGGAGGTTACAGTGAGCCAAGATCACGCCACCGCACCCCAACCTGGGCAGCAGAGTGAGACTGGGTCTCAAAAAAAAAAAGAAAAGAAAAGAAATTAGGCTTGGTGGTGCATACTTAAAGTCCCAGCTACTCAGGAGGCTGAGGTGTGAGGAACACTTGTGCCCAGGACCTTAATGAGCAGTGAACACATCATTGCACTCCAGCCTGGGTGACAAAGTGAGACCCTGTCTCAAAATAAAATAACATGAAATGTGAAACTGGCAACTATTTAGCAACCCAGAAAAATGATCACATTATATTATTAAAATTTTAAAAATAGTTGACAAAATATAATGAATACATTAAATATGTATGTATATATATATACACATACACTCATATACAGTCAGACAAAAGACTGGAATAGACACCAAAATAGTAACACATTCAAATGAAAGAGGAAGAATATGCACCAAAATAGTAACAGTATCTAAATTTCTGGATGGCACAGTAATGGGTGGTTTTAATTTACTTTTTGCTTCTCTGTATTTTCCAAAATATTTATAAGAAACACTCCATAGCTTTGGTAATTAAAAATAGTCTCTTATTTTTAATATAATAAAAATAGTTTCATATAATTAAATAGCTTAATATAATAAGATGGTCTTTTTAAATATAAAAGTAATAGAATCTGATCATTTAAAATTCAAAAAGTATTAAAGCGTATTAAGGAAAAATTAAAAGTGTTCCTTTCCCCTGATTCCTCCAAATCAGATTCCCCATTAAAAAAAATCACAGAGGCCTTTGTTACATTATTGTGGATTTTTTCTATCTAAATGTATGTATACATTAAAGTAATTTAAAAGATTTTTTTTTTTTAATTTAGCTAATAGAAGACTAAGATCAGGAATCAGCAAACTTTTCTTTTTTCTTTTTCTTTTTTTTTTTTTGAGATGGAGTCTTGCTCTGTAGGCCAGGCTGGAGTGCAGTGGTGCGATCTCGGCTCACTGCAACCTCTGCCTCCTGGGTTCAAGCAATTCTCTTGCCTCAGCCTCCTGTGTAGCTGAGATTACAGGCGCACACTACCATGCCCAGCTAATTTTTTGTATTTTTAGTACAGACGGGGTTTCACCGTGATGGCCAAGCTGATTTTGAACTCCTGACCTCAAGTGATCCACCCACCTCGACCTCCCAAAGTGCTAGGATTACAGGTGTGAGCCACCGAGCCCGGCCACAAACTTTTTCTATAAAGGTCCAGATAATTAATATTTCCAGCTCTTTTGCAACTATGCCACTCTGCCATTGCATCATGAAAGCAGCCATAGATGATATGTAACAAATGAGCATGGCTATCTTCCAATAAAACTTTATTTACAAAAAACAAGCAATACAGCTGGGCGCAGTGGCTCACACCTATAATCCCAGCAGTTTGGGAGGCCAGGGCGGGAGGATTGCTTGAGCCCAGGAGTTCAAGACCAGTCTGGGCAATAGAGCGAAACCCCTTTCTCTACAAAAATTTGAAAAATTAGCCAGGCGTGGTGGTGCGTGCCTGTGATCCTAACTACTCCGGAGGGTGAGACAAGAAAGTAGCTTGAGCTCAGGTGTTCAAGGCTACAATGAGCTGTGATGGCGCCACTGCACACCAGCCTGGGCAACAGACCCTATCTCTAAATAAATTAAATAAATAAATAAAATAAAGCAATGGTCTGGACTTGGCTCATGGGCCAGTTTTCAGACCCCTGGACTTAAGTGAACAAATAAAACAAAAAAATGCCAACTTAAAAAAATGAAAATGCCAACTTACTGAGCATGGTGGCTGAAGAACGCAGCTTGTTTGTTTCGTTTCCTGTCAACATCAATTTCAGTTCAAAACGTCCATGCTGGGCAGGCGTGGTGGCTCATGCCTGTAATCCTAGCACTTTGGGAGGCCAAGGCAGGTGGATTGCCTGAGCTCAGGAGTTCGAGACCAGCCTGGGCAACAAGGTGAAACCCCATCTCTACTAAAATACAAAAAAGGCCGGGTGTAGCGGTGTGCACCTGTAGTCCCAGCTACTAGGGAGGCTGAGGCAGGAGAATCACTTGAACCCTGGAGGCAGAGGTTGCAGTGAGCCGAGATCACACCATTGCACTGCAGTCTGGGCAACAGAGCGAGACTCCATCTCAAAACAAACAAACAAACAAAATGTCTATGCTTCTGAGTGGTCACGTGGTACTTCTTCCCGTTTAACATCAGTAATAATGATGCCCTTTTATATATTGAGTTCCCCACCTTCAACCTGGGTTCCACATAGCAAGTGCCACCCCCACCCACTGCTCCACATCCAGGCTAGCTGGATAAGGGTCCCACACCAACCTGCTGGTATCTGCCACCTTGGAAACACTCACTGAGTACCTGCTGTGCAAGGCACTGTGCTGCCATCACAGCCTCACAGAAATTATGAGCTCATTGTGATCAAGGCCCATGTCTTTTTCGCCTTTGCATTTCTAGTGCCAGCACACATCGATCACTAAATTAGAGTTAAATGAATGCATGAATGAGCTATATGCAAACTAAGGATCTTATTCTCAGGCTTGGTAGTGAAAAAGGCACCAGCACATGGTGTGAACTCAGTCAAGATGAGTCTCTTTAACGCCTGTACCTAATAAATTTCACAGAAGCAAATGCTAGTGCTGCAGTCACCAGTATTTTAGGTAAGTATTCCTCAGAGTTCTAGGTGGATGTGAATCATTTGGACTTCGTATAAAATGCAGATCTTGATTCAGGAGGTCTGAAGTTGGGCCCAGGATTCTGCATCTTTGACAAACTCCCAGGGGAGCCAGTGCTACTGGTTTAAGTAGCAACGTTGTAGCAGTATGAGGCAGAGGTAAGAGCTGAACAGCTAGGACTTGGAGAAGACACTTGCCCCCACAAAAGCCTAGATAACATGGTCACTGTTCCCTGTGAAGCTTTGTTATGCTGGCTAAGAGAAGAAGCCTATTTCAAGATGGGTCTCTCAGAAACTCCACCAGTATGGTCCTTCTTGGTCCAGGATTAGGTTCTCAGTTTTACAGACCTAGAAACTCACTTTTGTTAGTCTTCTGGCCTAACTAGAATGTCCTGATCACAAACCACCGGGAAAGAAGAAATAGACTAAAACTGGGGCAAGAGCTGGGAAAATTAACCAGGACACCGTAAAATGTAGAGAATCATGTTAAAGGAAAGCCTATGAAATAAAATAATAAAGTCTAGAAGTTGTACAATCTTAAGTGTCAGTTTGGACGCTTTCAATTGCTTATAGAGCAAATCTGAGGAACTCGTTTGAAGTGAATAAAATAATTAAAAAAAAAAAAGAAGAAAATTAACCAGGACAGATAAGACTTGTCACCACTCAAGAAAGAGTCCCCATTTCAAATGACTACATCTCAAAGGGCAGAGAAAACTCTGTAAAAGGCAGCATAGCATTGATACCCTAGGGTTCTATTCTGGAGGAGTAAAGGGACCCAGTGTTCAAATCAAAAAGGCTTCTTTGGTCAGATAGATGCATGACTCAGAGCTCAGGGAGGCTCTTGGAGTTGAGAGAGATGCCAGTTACAGGTTCCAAAAGAAAAGTAAAGCAGAGACCCGGGCACAAGGCTGGCCAGTGGACTGGCTGCATGTGGGAGGCTGTTCCTGACAGGGATGGGCTCCCACACCCTTAGGACACTCAGCACAGGCATGGAGACAATTTCCAGATCCACACATTAGTGGGAAAGGAGCTAACACACTGCCCTCCCAGGCGCTCCTGGATTCCAGCCTGGCCCCTGTCCAGCCTGTAGCAGGTAATTATTGCTGACAGCTGGGTGGAGCAATGACTGGCAGGGATTTATACAGAAGCCATCAGGTAATACCAAGCTGAATCCTTGTTAGCCCTATATCAAGATTACCACATAAAATAAGAAAGCCAGTTTATCATGAGAACTGCATGGCCAGTTGCAACAGGCAAGTCTTCCACATACCCTCCTCCTGGTGGAGGAACCTGAACTATAATCCATAGGCTACTTATTAGATGCACCAAGTTCTAGGGATCTGGATAGTCCCAGTCAAGTTCACTCTGCTATAATTTGTAGGCTCTTATCATCATGGCTTAGTCAATAAACATTTATCCAGTACTTACTTTATTCCTTACATGATACTAGGCACAGTGGAGACAAGCAGGAATCACATGTCCTTGCATGTCTCCTGAGTAGGAGCTCCTGGTCTAGGAAGAGAGACAATATGTAAACAAGTATAGATGAGGCTGATACAATGGGTGGGTTAATGAACAGCGTTCTGGCCAAAGCACCTTGGAGCTCAGAATGGTAAAAATGATGCCCCCCAGAGAACTGAGTAAGGGAGTGAGTCATGAGAGATGTAGCAACTTTAGGGCTGGAGCTGGAAAGGTAAATACTGAGTTCACCGGTTCTAAGACACACAGTTTTCACATTTTAACATCGCTAAATTCGTGTATGTGTCATAGAATCACTGTCAGCCCGGGTAGGGGGGGAAGTAAGCCCTGGTTGTCATTGCCTGACACCATTAGCCACAGTCAGGAAAGCGTCAGCATTCAACCTTGCAGATGGGTGTCAGGAGCTTGGGAGAAAATTCCAGAGACAATAGCGGAGCACTCTTCTAAGAAAGGCTGCATCACCAATGCATCTGACGGCAAAGAGGATGACACTGTGTGGAAAATCAGAGTTCAAAATCGATAAAAGATCTTCTGCAAGTAGATAGTGGTGATGGTTGCACAACCTTGTGAATTAACCTAAAAGCCACTGAATTGTACACTGGAAAAAGGTGTGTTTTATGATATGTGAAATGCTAGCTCAATTTTTTTTTTAAGTGGGGAAAACATTTGACAAGATTAGAAAAGTTCTAGATATGAATGGTGGTAATGGTTGCACAACAATGTGAATGCATTTAATATCATTGAACTATAGATTTATTTATTTATTTACTTATTTATTTATTTATTGAAACAGGGTCTTACTGTGTCACCCAGGCTGCAGTGCAGCGACACAGTCATGGCTCATTGCAGCCTTGACCTCCTGGGCTCAATCAATCCTCTGACCTCAACTCCTGAATAGCTGAGACTACAGGTGCACACCACTGTGCCAGACTCATTTTTGTTCATTTTTGTTCTTTTATTTTGTTTTGTTTTGTTTTTGGTAGAGATGGGGTTTCACCATGTTGCCCAG
Organism: Piliocolobus tephrosceles; assembly: GCF_002776525.5. Taxonomy (NCBI): domain Eukaryota; kingdom Metazoa; phylum Chordata; class Mammalia; order Primates; family Cercopithecidae; genus Piliocolobus; species Piliocolobus tephrosceles. Next base: position 66,186,780 of record NC_045448.1, on the reverse strand, counting down.
GCTGGTCTCAAATGCCTGGGCTCAAGCTATCAGTAGGCTTCGACCTCTCACAAGGCTGGATTACACATGTGAGCCACTGCACCTGGCCCAAGTATATGCTTTAAAAATGGTTAAAATCGGCCAGGCACAGTGGTTCACGCCTGTAATCCCAGCACTTTGGGAGGGCAAGGCAGGCAGATCCTCAGGTCAGGAGATCAAGACCATCCTGGCTAACACAGTGAAACCCCGTCTCTACTAAAAATACAAAAAATTAGCCAGGCGTGGTGGCGGGCGCCTGTAGTCCCAGCTACTCGGGAGGCTGAGGCAGAAGAATGGCGTGAACCCAGGAGGCGGAGCTGGGAGTGAGCTGAGATTGCGCCAATGCACTCCAGCCTGGGCAACAGAGCGAGACTCCATCTCAAAAAAAAAAAAAAAGGTTAAAATGGTACATTTTATGTCATCTATATTTTACCACAATAAAAGAAAGGGGAAAGAGTACCACTACAAGGTTTTCTCCCATCCACTAACAAAATCATGTGATGACTCAACCTTTGTTTCAATAGTTCTGTGGAAACCATCTATGTATGAAGATCCCTTGTGTATTGCAGCTACAGGTGATTTAAGAGTGAAAGTGGGAAGTTGTAAAACTAATAAAATAGAAGCAAATCATTACTAACCTCCCAAGATAGCTACAGCAGAGGCTGGCGTGAATAACAACTACATACCTATTGGGGCAAAACCCTAAAATTCTGGTTGACAGCAGTTGCATGGACCAATAGAACCCCTATCTTGCCAAAGGGCCCCCCAGCTGGTGCTGAAGACAGAACTTCCGGCTCTCAGAAGATTCCTTTTATCTCATCTCAACCACAGCAGGAGTTGCACACCAGAGCCTAAAAGCCTGGAGGACCGGGCAGCAATAAGAACAGTGACAAAGAATGGGTTATCACCAGGCTGGTCCCAGGTCTTCCTTCCAGAAGATGAAGGAGTTATTCCGTCTCCTGAGGGTTCACAGCCAACCAATGGACTTTTCTTATAGCCAAGTGGAGATGCGACATCTCACCGCAGCATTAAAATGGCAGAGTTCCCTCTGTGCAGCCTGAACAACCCCTTACTGTGAGCTACCTACCAAACTAAGAGCTAAGGTGGGAAGGCCCTGCACTCACCACAGAGACCAAATCACTTGCCTGCCCAAACATCTGAAGATAAAAACTTTTTAAACAAATAAGTTAACTAAGATCAGAGCTCTCTATTTGAAGTGATCTGTGGGCAATAAATCTTCTCCAGGGGGCTTTATTTAACTTGATTTATAAAACGTGCTAAACAATAGGAAAGGATGTTGCCAGCTCCTACTGTCTGAACAGGTCCACAAACAGAGCAGGAGCCTTCACTTACAAGCCATGAACAGCCTCACAAGCAGCAACCAGGAGCTGAACTTCCGGCGTCTCTCCAAGGAAAATCCTACCAGGGAAACCACTCCAGAAACTCCGTATCAGCAAAGTGGATGATCAAGTTTAAGGTCTCCCTAGTTCATTTATGGCAATGAAATGTTTGTATTGAGTTTTCTATTTCACGTGTTACTAGGTGGCCATTCATGATTTTCATTTCTCATGTTTGTTGATGCCTGACTCAGGGCTTCTGTATGGACAATGAATAGAGAATGGTCTAGGACCTGGACTCTAGGGAAGTGTGATGGAGATGGAAGTCAATGTGAAGACCTTTCCAAAGTCAATGTGAAAAGAAAGCACAGCCCATTAGAACTGCCAGGATAAGTGACCAATTCAATGTGGGAAGTAAGAGCTTGACAGTTAAGGGTAACTGAAAGTTTCTAATGCGGGTTAGAAACCAGGTGTGGCCTTTAGCCAAAAGAGCATCCTAACTGGAAGTCAGTGCTCTCCCTTCTGAGACTGGACTTGGTCATTTCTTGAGAGCCCGCACTTACTTTGGGGGGCCTCCTGGCATCTATATAATGACCACATGGAATTGGGGCCACTGTCAAGGATCCTGGTCAACTCGTTGAAGCTTTGTTTACATTCTAAAAATTGCTCAAGTGGAAGGAGGGGGATGACCCCCTCATTTCTGACCCTGAAACGCAGCACTCTGAGCTTTGGGGAAATCTGTATGTAGGTATGACTCAGTCAAGTTGGAATTTGAGTCAAATACTTTCATGATCACTTGTAGGCTTGTTGCCATTTGGCCCTAAAGATTATTTTGTGGTCATATTTTCACCGCTTCAGGATGAGCACCGTTGTTCTTCGAAGACCAAAACAGCACTCGTGCTCACATACACTGACTCCAGAGGAGGGAATGGAAGAGGGAGAGGGCATGGCTACTTGCTCATCCACACATTCCATCCTTCGGGAAACTGAAGCTCCTCTCACTTCCAAAGCAAGCAATATTAAGTTTGGAGGCTTTGAGAGGGTTAGGGGCAGATAGCATAATAATTAAAAGCTTGGATTTTGTAGTCTAAGAGACCCAAGCCTCTGTTCTTCCATTATTAGCTGTGTGCCTTTGGGCCATCCATTTAACCTAAGCCTCAGTGTGTCTGTAAAATGAGGATAGGAGTAATACCTATTTCGCAAGAGTTCTCGTGAAGGTTAAATAAGATAATACATGTAAACTGCTTAGCACAGTGCATGGAACATCATAAACACAAAATTATATTATCACTATGGATGACTTGAAAGTGAGTAGAGTTTGACAAGCTTCTCTATCTCTCCAACAGCAGGTACAGCCAGAAGGATATGGATGATGCAGTGCTTTTCAAACATCTAGAGCACAACACCTGTAAGAAATGCTTACATATTGCAGCCCAGTTCACACACCCATACATAAATGACTGAAACAAAATAAGTGCTACCAAATAATTATCTTTACTGTGGCAACACGTGATGTACCCTGAGACTTGTTTTTTTTTTTTTTTTTCCAGACGGAGTCTTGCTCTGTCACCCAGGCTGGAGTGCAGTGGTGCAATCTTGGCTCACTACAACCTCTGCCTCCAGGGTTCAAGCGATTCTCCTGCCTCAGCCTCCTGAGTACCTGGGATTACAGGTGCCCACCACAACACCCAGCTAATTTTTGTATTTTTAGTAGGGACAGGGTTTCACTATGTTGGCCAGGATGGTCTCGAACTCCTGACTTCAAGTGATCCACCTGCCTCGGCCTCCCAAAGTGCTGGGATTACAGGTGTGAGCCATGGCGCCTGACCTGGGACTTCTTTACTTGTCTATGTGTTTCATTTATTTATTTACTTTTGAAATTTTTCAAACTTACGGAAATGTTGAAAGAATTATACAAAAATGTTTTTCACCTAGAGCAGAGCTTCTCAACATCAGCACTATTGACATTCTGGGCTGGATAACTCTGCTGTGGGGGAGCCATCTGTGCATTGTAGGATATTTAGGGCTATGCTTGGCCTTTACCCACTAGATGCCATTAGTACCCCATACACACACCCAGATATTACAACCAAAAATGTCTTGAGACATTGCCATTGTTTTCTGAGGGTTAAAATCACCCACAGTCCATTGAGAACCTGAGAACCATTGACCTAGGCCTACCAATAGTCAACCATATTACTCTACCTTCCTCTCAATATAGGCACACACACACACACATGCACACATGCACATGCACACACACACACACAGACTTTTTTGGTTGAACTGTTTGAAAGTAAATTACAAACTTCATGACATTCAACACCAAAATAGTTCATCGTGTATCTCCCGAGAATAATGACATTCTCTTACACAGCCACGCTGCCATTACTGTGCCTAGAAAATTAACATTAATATCTTTTCTTTCTCCTTGTTTTTCCATGTTGTGTGTAATCCACTGAATCAGTTTTTGCCCCACTCTGGGTCATGACCCATAGTTTGAAGATTCGAGAGGGAGGGTTACAGAAGTGAACGTAACTCTCTTCTCCTAAAGATCTCTGAAAAGCCAGAACAGAAGCCCATGCCTGCCAGCACTGAAGGCACACAGCCAAGTGCACGTTTACAGGAGCCTCCCCAACACGCCCTGCCGTTTCTCTCCCTGGCTGCTCCCACATCACAGAGCACACCCCCACGGCAGCACTGGGAGCAGATGACCCAGCCAGCCCCACCCTGCAGGGCACCCAGGAGCTCTCCCAGGCGCCAACGGGCACCAAGTGGTGTGTGCCCTGGCCCAGCATCTGCCCAGGGCTGGTGGGGCGCACTAGCCTGACCACATCACAGGCCCAGGCTCGGGTTCAAGTTCAGGCAGGCTGCCCACCCCTTCCCTGTTTGCTAAACTCCTTTCCTTTACCTGCACTGGCTCCAGGAAAGTGGTTACAAGTGGGTCCAGAAACTGCCAACAGGCCAGGGCTGAGAAACATGAAAGTGTGTGAGTCACTGGCCATCTTTGATTCTCCTGACCTTATAAATCTGGCTTTTGAATCTAACATCAGGATCCAAACAGCAGAGAAATCTGAAAACTAACACGACCCAAAATGGACGGGGAAATTGCCTCCAGAGCCCCCTGCATAAGCCTCCCCAGGGGTCTGGAAAGATCAGTGAGGGGCAAGAGGTGAAGAAGAGCTTCTTACCTAGGCCTCAGCCAGCACCTCTGTCATCCAGGCAAGGAGACCCCTTTTGGACTTGCTCTTGCTTTTGTTTTCTTATAAAGGCTTGAAACCTGTAAAAGCCAGACTTCCTTGAAAGTCAAGAGTCTCTCCAGCTTGCAGGCTAGAGGCAGGGGAGTTAGATAAGCTCTGGCATTTGAGGAAAAGGCATTGCTTACGTCTGAAAAGCTAAGGAGAAACCTCCACTGAGGCTGACAGTTAAGGCTAGGAAGCAGTTGCTATGACAACAGCCCATCACCTCTAAGAAGAACCCAAAATGCAGGTTCTGCATCCCAACTCCAAGAGTGTTGGAGCGATGTGCTGCCTGACAGGGGACAAGATGTAGGGGAGGGATTTCAGCAATGGGGCCACAAAAGGATAGAGTTGTCCCAGAAAACAAGAAGTGCCATCTCTGTGGCACACCCTACACTGTTCCTGTGATTCAGGACAAAGGTGAAGAAGACATTTCCAAAGCTGGCAACGTAGCACGGACAGTGATCAGAAGCAGCTGTGGGTGGGAGTGCCACAAATATTCACTGATTGCAAACTATTTTCACCTACTATTATGTCCACAGTATCTTCAAGGCGATTATCGCAATCCAAAATTATCTCATTTCTTTAGTTTTCTGTCTTTCTTCCCCCACTGAACTGTAGGGACGTGAGAGCCTGGTCTATTTTGTTCATCATTGTATCCTCACTTCTGAGAACAATGCTCAAAACACAATAAGCAGTGCTCAAAAGATATGAGACCAATGAGTGAGTGAGGGAGGGAACACAATGTCTTGGTCTGCTCGGGGTGCCATAACAAATGCCATAGACTGGGTGGCTTAAACAGCAGACATTGATTTCTCATAGTTCTGGAGTCTAGGGGAAAGTCCAAGATCAAGGGGCTGGTAGGTTCTATTCCTGGGGAGGGCTCTTTTCCTGGCTTGCAGATGGCCGCCTTCCCATTACAGCCTCGCATAAAACACACACACACACACACACACACACAGAGACAAAGAGATAGAAAGCAAGCAAGAAAGCAAGAGCATGTTCTATGATGCCTCTTCTGGTGAGGGCACTAATCCCATCATGAGTGTCCCACCTTCATGACTTCATCTAAACCTAATTATATCCCAAAAGATATATCCCTAAGTCTATCCCATCTCCAAACACCAGCACACTAGGGGTTAGGATTTTAACACAGGAATTTGGGGTGTGGCAGGACACAACTGAGTCCATAGCACATGATCTCCCCTCAACTACAACAAGTCAAGAACAATTTTCCCCACTTAACAGAGGAAGAAAGTAAAGCCCAGAGATGTCAGGTCCACTGAGCTAATCAGTGGTAGGCCTGGGCCTCAGAACTGAACTCCTGGCTCCGTTTCCCACAATGTCTAAAACTAGTGGAGAGAAAAAAATTGTCTTTATCACTTCTGTCATCTCCTTGTGTCCTACAGTTTGTCAGGACTCATAGGACAATCCCAAGGACGATGGCTTTGCTTTAACCAACTTGAGTCTAAAATTGACAGGACACCTTCTCAAACTGTGGGAAACTCCCTTTGTACCTTTCCCTTAAAGCAAGGATGCCCAACCCATGGGCCAGAGACCTGTACTGGTTCATGGCCTGTTACAAACTGGACCACACAGCAGGAGGTGAGCAGCGGGCAAGTGAGCATTACTGCCTGAGCTTCACCTCCTGTCACATCAGCGGTGGTATTAGATTCTCTTAGGAGCAAGAACACTCTTGTGAACTGCGCACGCAAGGGATCTAGGTTGCATGGTCCTTATGAGAATCTAATGCCTGATGGTCTGAGGTGGAACAGTTTCATCCTGAAACCATCCCCATTTTCCCATCTACAGAAAAATTGTCTTCCACAAAACCAGTCCCTGATGCCAAAAAGGTTGGGGACTGCTGCCTTAAAGGCACCCACAGTGAGGCTGGGGCCTGCCTGAGAAGTGACTCAAGTTTGTCTTCAGCATCCCATGCAACCCTTACCCACCCACAGTTCCCTAGGATGGCTGAAGATGTCCACTCCAGAAGCCAACTCTGTGGGTAACAATCTTTTTAGAATTGTGGATCTGGTTGGTTCTGACAGAGGTTAAATAAGTGCCTAATTTTAAGAGGCCCAGAAAGACAGTGACTTAAATAAGGTCATAAGCAGTTGTCCAGATTTCTCCAAACTAGTCCCAGACACAGCACAGTTTCAGAAGGAGCTACCTGGGTGTGTAGTTACAGGGAGCACAAAAAGAAAGAAACAAGGATTCCAGAGAGCGGGGAAAAAAAATAACTTGTGGTGTTTCAGGTATTTCAGATGAGTACGCAGGAGAAGAAACATTTAGGAACATGGAGGGGCATGGGGACCTTCCAGAGCCTCTCCCATTGTTGGCACAGGTGGTCATTCTCCTGCCTCTCCCCATTCACCTGTGACTGGCCAATGATCCCACTCCCTTCCTCTTAACATCACCCAGTGCTGGGCTGATTTACCTTCACAGAACCCAAGCATCTTTTTTCGTTTCTTCAGCTACAGAAAATGGACACAGAACCCAAGTGTTTTTTGTTTGTTTGTTTTTGTTTTTGTTTTTGTTTGAGATGGAGTTTTGCTCTTGTTGCCCAGGCTGGAGTGCAATGGAGTCATCTCGGCTCATCACATCCTCCTCCTCCCGGGTTCAAGCGATTCTCCTGCCTCTGCCTCCCAAGTAGCTGGGATTACAGGCATGCACCACCACACCCGGCTAATTTTGTAATTTTAGTAGAGACGCGGTTTCTCCATGTTGGTCAGGCTGGTCTCGAACTCCCAACCTCAGGTGATCCACCTGCCTCAGCCTCCCAACGTGCTGGGATTACAGGTGGGAGCCACCGTGCCCAGCCCCAAGTTTCTGATATCACAGGAATGTTGTATCAGATCAAGCAAAAACAGCTCCTTCTCTTGAAATCCCTAAAATTAGGCAGTTTTTCTCTCCCTTTCTGTCTCTCTCTCTCTCTCTCATACACACACACATATGCAAACACAAACACACACATTGTTCCTCCAACCCCATTTCTGCCACCACTACCAGAAACTCCCAAACTCAGCCTAGAAAGCCTATGGAGTCACCTTCAAATGCGTGTCCCAGACAATTTAGGACATCCCGGGCATCTATAGTTGATCCTCGCGTTGCTCTGGGGCACACCCACTGTACAGAAAGATAAAAGATAAAGGGCATCCTCTGTTACTGTCCTCCGTCCCAGGCCCTGGCTGGTGCTTTACAAACAGTATCTAATTATCCCAACAATCCTGCAAAATTCCCCTTTTAACTAAAAGATGAAGAAATCAAGGCTCAGAAAGATAATGTGCTATATTGCAAACACCACTAAAAATCTGACACTAGAACATGTGCTCTTTCCATTAAACAAAACTATTTCCCAACTCATCATTCTAATATATTTCAAGCTGAAAATACATAGCTTTCTATTCTCCAAAATAAAAGACTATATTTAATTTAGACTAGAAAATAAAAAGCTTTTAAAAAATTAAACACAAATAATATTAAAATTGCAAATTAGGGTAAAAAATCAAGGGCAAATGCTAAGATTTTTGTCTCAAAGTAAAATGAACCCACATAGAAAAAAGACTGAATACTTTAGCATACGCTCATAAAGAGCCAGAACATTATTCTTTGCCAAATCTAGCAATATCCCTGGCTCTCAGCAGAGACAGAGAGCAAACCAGGGTAGAAGGGGGTCCCCCACTTTACAACTGAAGCCTCCCCACACTAGAATGTGACCCCATCAAGGTTAAGCATGGCAGAAGGAATATGTTGCTTTGCAAAAGGTAACCTTTCTCATTACCACCTAGAGAGGATCCCAGGCTTTCTCCCCTGGATGGAAAGCCTCCTTACATTCTCGTATGCTCTTTTCACTGGAAGAAAAAGGCACAGGGTAAGGGCAAGTGTCCTAGAGCTGAATGTGACTCAGGGAATAGGCACCGGGTGAACTTGTCCATCTAAGGATAAGGATAAGTCCATCCTTATCCTGCACTCATCAAACATAAAAAACTGCCAGGCATTGGTCCAAGGGAAAACTGGTAGACAAGGACAGGATCCCATGGTGGATTTTTAATGTATTACGTGGTCCCAGAGGCTCCCTGAGGGGTTTATCAGGGCTGAAAAATGGTCTCATTCTACAGAAAAAGACCCAAGCCTTAGGCAGACACCAGAATGCAAATACATTATGGTACAAAGAGAAACGTAACTCCAACTGGGCCCAAATCACCTGCAGTAAGATCTGCATTGTTCATTCTTCATGCCAGCAACCTGGGAAGCCAACTCCTGACCTGCAGCTACTTTATTTATTTGCCATGAGCCATCCACATCACAAAGACCAGAAAGGCTCAAAGTCTCTATGATCAGCACTTTCATTGTAGGAGATCCAGGTGTGAAACCAAATTGCAGCAGAAGAGGGCTTGGTGAATGAGACATCAGAGCAAAGGTGATTCAGTGAATCAAAGTTTAATGGCCTCAGCCTGAGAAGAGCCTGCTGCAGCTTGCTCACACAGAGCTGTCTTGACAAACTCTTTCCTTTCCATTCCTGCAGTGCTACTGAGGCCAGAAATACTCTAAGAGAGCTCAGCGAGAGTACTCCTCCTGCAAAGCGAGGATGACACCATCACCGTTTCTCTTGTTTTGCAGCCAACCAGTCTTGCTTCAAGGGCCACTCTGTCTTCAGATGCATCTGTTTCCTTGAAGGCTACACTCAAGTCCTTTCGGCTTAGGAACCCTCTTGTGTCTCTCCTTCTAGTAGCTTGCTTATCCTGCTCTCATCCAGCACCTGTGACTCCCAGAGAGATAGCTTAACTTCCTAAGTTCAGGGTTCAGTTCAGCACCCCCACCCCAAGCACACTGAAAAGAGTACTCCTAGGCAGAAAGAGGAGCAGAAGCATTTGGAAAAATGCACTTTGGACTTGACCTGCCTAGATAAGCAAAGCAAAATGTCTGGAGTTTACCAACTTTGCAAGGAGGTCTCTTTAATGAAATTCTCCAGGGCTGAAGAATGTAATAAAAGTCTTCAGTGTCAGATACAGGCTTGGCTCCTCCAAAAGAGATCTAAAACAACTGTAGTTTAGACAAGGGAGAATGTAATTTCCCTTTTATGTAATAGTCTGGATATATCTAGGGTTGACACAGTGGTGCCCAGGATTGAGACTCAGGTGCTTTCTGTGTTGTTGATCTGCCATCCATGGGCATAGTCCTTATCTGCATGGTCTAGGATGTCTCATGATGATGTCCACATCTCTGTCACTGGCAGCAGGTGATAGGGGAAGTTCAGCAGAAGTGTCTTCCCCTTAAAGGCATGACCTAGAAGCTGCACACATCACTTCTGCTCATCCCATTGGCCAAAACTTGGTCCTAGCTACAAGGCAGATTGGCCTTCCTGTCATCTTAGCTGGGCAGCCCTATGCTCAGCTGAAAATTCTATTTCTATATGAAAATGAAAGAACGGATATTGTCTCTGCCCAGTTACCCTTATTTCTCCTTTCTCTATTTCCATTACTTTCCTTTTAAAGTCAGGCCGTTCCACAGCTCTTTAATGAGAACAATTATAAACTGGCATATAAAATTAGAAATATGCTGAATTACTGAGAGTAAAGATGGATTCAAATGTCCTATTAATAAATCAAAATGCAACATTCACACAATAGCATTCTAACGCTGAAGACTAGGAGTATTTCTCCATGAATACGTGAGTGGAGGTGTGGGCAAGTTTGCTTGAGAAAAGGTTTTCTGAGTAGGGAGAGTAGTAAATAGTATTGGGAAAGGAATTTGAAGTTCCACTGGGGAGGGCCTACACAGACAGACTAGAGAAGATGCTCTTCCTTTCTTGGGGCTGGATTTTAATTTTTGTTTACACATTCAGTTTTATAGAAATTATTGTGTTTCTCTTTAAATAACCAGGGGGTACACAGCATTGGGTTGCTTAGACAACATCTTTAGACAATATTTGTTCCTGAACGAGGGTTGTTCTATGCTCAGCTGTCATGGACCAAAGCATATATCCCAAGTGCACACTAACAAGGTGAATCTATTACCACACTTCCACCCTCCCTCTCCCAATCATCAGTGAAACACCCTATACTGTTTTTAGCTGAAAGAGAAAACTCTAAGCTCTTTAAAAATAAATGAAATGAAAATAAGATATAATTATGTATAGTTGCAACCATAACCATAGGGTTCCTTGGTATAAATGTTGCAATATTTTATTGGTCAGCTTCTGATCTACCACATGAAACATTTTTTTTTTTTAATTTCAAACCCTTCTCCTCACCCCCACTCATTACATACTCATTCCAACCATTGTTCCCAAAGGACAACAGGGGGTTTCTCTGCAGCATCCATAGAAGGGAGGGGTTTAGTTCACATACTGTTGTCTTTTGTTGGGGTAGAAGGGGCATTTACAGTTGACGATTTTAATATTAGTTCCAGCTTTTTCTTGCCTAGAATACCTCACTTAAGAATGAGCTCAACTCTCTCTGTGGCTTCAAACATGAACATACCACATTTCAAAGTGCATGAAACAGGAGTAGTAAAGTGTCGACTCAGTTTGAGGAAATTGAATTCCCAAATTTTATTCCCTTGGCCCGATTAGATTCCATTAGCTGGAGATGGTCTTTCAGCAAAAAAGTATGTGTTCCTCCCCATTGTAAAATCCATCCAATAAAAATGTTTAACCAGAGAACAGAGGAAACTAGCTCCAGCAGGAAAGGAGAAGAAAGAAAATAGATGAGGTTCCCCATAAAATCCCAGATTGAAGACTCTCTGTGTTAGTGCAAAGGTCAGTCTCCCTCCCATAGAAGCTTCTGAAAATATACTCCTCTCTTGCAAATGGAAACTGTGCAGCCTTTCTTTCAAAAATATCCCTCCATGAAAGAACATATGTGGAGTTAGTCAACAAAAAATTTCATTTCTGGGTTGGTCAGCCTGTATTTGAAGACTGCAGACTGGAAAGACCCCGGAGGCCTGAGAGGGAAACTTCTGCCCCCAAGGAAAGACAGAATGCAAGCCAGGGATTCTTGGCCCTGTTTTAACAGCACGTAGAAACCTCAGAGTGTTGGGAGGAAAAAGAAAACAAACAGCTGAAAAATCAGCTTTTTCCTTCTCCCTCCTTAGACTTTTTTTGAGTTAAGAAGGGGAAAAAAAAAAAAAAAAAAAAAAAAAAAAACCTCCTCCAATGTTTTACAAAGTCTGTAGCCCTCTAAATGTACCAATTAATAATTTTATAAGCAAATCAAGTTGCTTGTCACACAATAATATATTCTTAAGCTAATAATGACATTTTGGAGCTATAAAGATAAATCATTAGGGTGTGTTTTTTATATTGTACACATTCAGATTTTTTTTTAATTTTAATATCTACCAATACCCCACATTGTCTAATTGTGCCAAATTCATTTAATAAAAAATTATTGAATTTCTGCTATGTGCCAGGCACCATGCTAAAGCCCAGGGACAAAACAGTGAGCAAATAAAGACATAGGCTCTGCCTTCAGAAAGCTTACAGTCAAACAGAAGAGACGGATTTTCAAGCAATAATTATATGAGCAATTCATTTTTTTTAATGTTCCCATTGATCTTAAACCTGAAATAAATTTGAATCTACCTTAGCACAAACATGTCACTACCATGTGACATTTTTATTATGGAAGTGGTGCCTCACACAGGTGTGCATTCAGGGAAAATTCTAAGCAAGATCTTGCAGAAGCTGTCCATGCCACACCCATTTCCCCTCTCTGTTACCATCTCAGGGCAGCTGCCCAACTTCCAACTGCCAACCTGTCTCTCTTCGCCTAAGGGCTTTCTCTGCCTACTGGACCCACTCTGCCAGATAATGACCCACCACACCACCATCCAGCTGCCCTCAACCAGTGACTGACTGGGCTGGTGTATAAATATCCCAGCTCCCTCACCTCTTGGGTAGTATATGTGGGTGTGTTTTCTACAACCCTCCAAAGTTCCCAAGTGAGATTAAGCTCCACTTCCACATTTTGGTAACCCACTTGATAAAGCATATTTCATTGGCTGCCTTCCCTTTCCATCTCACTTCCTCCCTCTCTTACAGTCGTTTCCTAGAATCATTTCCTAAATAATTTACTTGTAGTCAAATCCCTCCTTCAGGGTCTGCCTCTAAGCAGAATTGAAGAGCTTCTCTGATGCGTGCTGCTCCTTTATTAAATAAATCATTGTTTAACCGAAGTTTCTCAGCCCCTACTCTCATTTTTCTTATCTAATTTATTAATGTTCCATCTTTTTAAAGAAAGAAAGGTGCGAATGGGCATGGTGGCTCACGTCTATAATCTCAGCATTTTGGGAGGCTGAGGCGGACGAATCATTTTGAGCCCAAGAGTTCAAGACCAGCCTGGGCAACATAGCAAAACCCCATCTCCGCAAAAAAATACAAAAATTAGCTAGGAGTGGTGGCACGCACCTGTAATCCTAGCTACTCAGGAGGCTGAGATTGGGAGGATGACTTAAGCCTGGGAGGTTGCATTAAGCCAAGATAGTGCCATTGCACTCCAGCCTGGTGACAAAGTCAGACTCTGTCTTTAAAAAAGAAAAAAAGTCAAGCTATGGACAAACAGAGATGCAGCTGGGCCTTGGGAATGACAGAAATCAGGGCTTTGGCCCCCTTGGGATGGACTCTGCACATTTTCCCTACCACTCTCTGAGAAGTGAACTTACATTTCTCTTTCATTAAGAACTGGTTCTGGGCTGTAGGCAATAAAATCTACATGGATTAAGAAGAAAAGGATTTTTGAAAGGACATTATTTGCCCTCAGACTGACAATCAGCTTGTGTACACCTGCACAGTCCTACTGGCTGTTTACAGCCGCTTCCCTTCTGCCTGGTCACAGCACCCTGTCAGGTGCAGCAGGGCCCAGGCTGTGCCACTTGTGAAGTATTTTGAAAACTACCTTGGATTAGCTCACAGAATCATTGAGAGTGTGGAGAAACAGGTTTTAGGCTGGTCTTCCTAGAACAATTTCCAGAACCCTGCTAAAGAACTAACCTAATAAGGACCTGATACCAATTCCCTAGCCACTCACCCAAACTGCTTTCTCACGTATTTGCAAATCAAAATTCCACACAGGATTATCTGGTTAGGAGAACCTAGACAATGATTCTACTCTCTTGTTGCAATGGAAGCTGGGAATTGTAGGTTGGCTAGTTGGTTTACGGCTTTTAGAACCTACCTTGAGGTGACAAGATTCATGAAACATGGCACTAGTGAAATGTGGAAATATTGACAAGATTTGGGCAGCCACACATGACAGATTTCCATTATAACTCACAAGGCGGAAAGCAATGGCCACAAACTGTACAGCTTATAGTTTCAACCACTGAAGAAAGATTGACCTGACTAGCTGTACTCCAGTCTAAAAGTTGTAGGGGACAGACCGTTGCCCCCAAACCCTCAGTTGCCCACCTCAGACCAGGGTGGCAGGGTCATGGAAGCACATAGCTGCTCTTGAGGGACCCATGGATATAAAGGAGAGGGAAGTGAACAAGGAACAGCATCCAGAAAAATGGGGGTTGGGGGCAATCTAACGGAGAGGAAGAAAAGAAAAAGTGAAGGACACATGATGACTCTTACAGCTTCTGCTTAGAAGAGGACATGTCACTTCCACTCACAACTGATTGGCCCAAGCAAGTCACACAGCCAACAGTGTCAAGGGATAAGGATTTCTCATTCCTCTGCAGGAGGGCCCGGTAGGGAAAGTACAGTAAGTATGGGCAGCTAACATTTTTGTAACACTGCAAGAAAGGAGGCACTATTATTTGGGTTGTCTATAGAATAACCACTCCCAGGACCAAAACAACATATCCAGGGATATGTGCCTCTCTCTTTACCATTTTAAAAGTACATTTTTAAAACTCTCTTTTTATTTTTATTTTTTTATTGAGACGGAGTCTTGCTCTGTCGCCCAGGCTGGAGCGCAGTGGCACAATCTCAGCTCACAGCAACCACTGCCTCCTAGGTTCAAGAAATTCTCCTGCCTCAGCCTCCCAAGTAGCTGGGATAACAAGTATGCACCTGCCTAATTTTTGTATTTTTAGCAGAGACAGGATTTCGCCATGTTGGTCAGACTGGTCTCAAACTCCTAACCTCAAGTGATCCACCCACCTCGGGCTCCCAAAGTGCTGGGATTACAGACATGAGCCACCATGCCCAGCCCATTTTTTAAACTTTCAATCATTCATTTAATCTTCACAAGCCCATGAAGTATTGTGAGACTCAGGTAAAACATGTGACTTGGCTAAGATCTCCCAGCCAGCAAGTATTCAAGGTGGAATCTGGACCAATTTCATTTCATTCCAGATACAGGACCAAATTAAATTCCTATACTTTAAATCTCAGCTTTAAAGAAAAGGAAGAACAAAGGTAGATTATACTATCTGATTTCAAGACTTGTTATAAAGCTATACTAGAAAAGGCAGTGATGGTATCAGAACAAAATAGAAAGTCAAGAAAAAACTTATATGTATATGGCAAATTGATTTTTACAAAGCTGCCAAGGCATTTCAATGGAGTAAAAACTAGACATCCAACAATGTCACAATGGAGCTGGGAGAATCAAATAGGCATGGGCAAAAGAAAATCTCAATCTCTACCTCAGAGTATCTACAAAAAATTAAAATAAATTGGATCATAACCTACATATAAGAGATAAAACTATAAAACAAACAGTAGAAAACATAGGAGAAAATCTTAGTAGCCTTGCGTTGGCAAAGATTTCTTAAAAACAGGGCACACAAAAAAATCGATGAATTGAACTTCATGACAACTTAAAATTTTACTATTGAAAAGACACAGTTCAGAAACAAAATGAATGAGAAAAGACAGTTAAGGAATCAATAAGGAAAGCCAGAGACCAGGAGAAAATATTTGCAAAACAAACATCTGGTAAAAGATCTGTGTGCACAATACATCAAAACCTCTTGCTGGGCTCGGTGACTCACGCCTGTAATCCCAGCACTTTGGGAGGCCAAGGCAGGCAGATCACCTGAGGTCAGGAGTTTGAGACCAGCCTGACCAACATGGAGAAACCCTGTCTCTACTAACAATACAAAATTAGCCGGGCGTGGTGATGCATGCCTGTAACCCCAGCTATTCAGGAGGCTGAGGCAGAAGACTCGCTTGAACGCGGGAGGCAGAGGTTGTAGTGAGCCAAGATCACACCATTGCACTCCCGCCTGGGCAACAAGAACAAAACTCCGTCTCAAAAAACAAAGCAAAACAAAACAAAAACAAAAAACAAAAAAACTCTTATAACTCTACAAGAAAAAATGGGCAAAAAAATGAATACATACTTTATAAAAGATATATAAATAAAAAATAAGCACATGCAAAGATGTTCAACGTGATTATTCAACAGAGAAATGCAAATTAAAGCCATAGTGAAACACCACTGTGTATACACACATTGGAATGGTTAAAATTTAAAAGACTGATAATATCAAACACTGATGAGGATGTGGAGTAAGTGGAATTCTCATACTTTGCTGGTGGGAGTGCAGACACTTTAAAAAAATAATATGGCTGGGCAAGGTGGCTCACGTTTGTAATCCCAGCACTTTGGGAGTCTGAGGTGGGAGGATCCCGTGAGCCCAGGAGTTTGAGACCAGCCTGGGCAACATAGTAAGACCCTGTCTCTAAAAAAAATTTGTTTTAATTAGCTGGGCATGGTGGTGCATACCTGTAGTCCCAGTTACTTGGGAGGCGGAGATGGGAGGATTGCTTGAACACAAAAGGTCAAGGCTGTAGTGAGCTATGATGGTGCCACTTTCATCCAGCCTGGGCAACAGAGGAAGATCCTGTCTCAATAAATAAATAAATAAACAAACAAACAAACAATATGACTCTCTCTTTCTCTCTCTCTCTCTCTCTCTCTTTCTCTCTCTCTCTCTTTCTTTCTCTCTTTCTTTCTTGATAAAGTTTCACTCTTGTTGCCCAGGCTGGAGTGCAATGGTGCAATCTCGGCTCACTGCAACCTCTGCCTCCCAGGTTCAAGTGATTCTCCTGCTCAACCTCCCAAGTAGCTGGGATTACAGGCACCCACCACCATGCCCAGTTAATGTTTTGTATTGTTAGTAGAGATGGGGTTTCACCATGTTGGCCAGGCTGGTCTTGAACTTCTGACCTCAGCTGGTGAAGTGATAAACAAATTGTGGTACATCCATACAACAGAATACTAGTCAGCAATAAAAAGGAATGAACTACTGACATATGCTGAAACATGGACAAATCTCGAATGCATTATGCCAAGTGCAAGAAGTCAGACTCAAAAGCTACAAACTGTATGATTCATTTCTGTGAAATTTTTTCTAAAAGATAAAACTAGGGTGACGGAACCACATCAGTGGTTGTCAGGGTCTGAGGTGGGGGTAGGAGATTGACTAAAATTAGGAAGGAAGAACCGTGTGGGAGTGATAAGACATGTTCTACATCTTGATTGTGATGGTGGTTCACAAATGTCTACATTTGTCAAAGCTCATCAAATTGTGCACTTGATACTGGTGAATTTTATGTTATATAAACGATACCTCAATAAAGCTCACAAAAGTAAAGGAAGGAAAACCTGACCAACTGTTTTCTGCCCTTTCTGAAGTCCTCCTGTTCTTGCTTGTACATTGTATGCTATATGGGCATCCTTGTTTGAAGTGTGGTTTTCCCCTAATTGTTCACTGATATGGTTTGGCTCTGTGTCCCCACCCAAATCTCATCTCAAACTGTAACCCCCATAACCTCCACATGTCGAGGGAGGAACTTGGTGAGAGGTGATTGGATCATGAGGGTCCTTGTGATAATGAGTGAGTTCTCACGAGATCTCATGGTTTTATAAGGCAGTTTTCCCTGCTCTTGCTCGCTGTCTCTCCTGCTGCCTTGTGAAGAAGGTGCCTGCCTCCCTTTTGGCCATGATTATAAGTTTCCTAAGGCCTTTCCAGCCATGCAGAACTGTGAGTCAATGAAACCTCCTTTGTTTATCAATTACCCAACCTTGGGTAGTATCTTCAAGTTATAAATTACCCAACCTTGGGTAGCCCATCTTCAGTGTGAAAATGGACTAATAGATTCATCTTTCTAGCTGAAATGCAAATTCTCTGAATGGAAGGAGTTATTGCAAACAGACTTACACCAATCTGAGTATATACAATTTTGGTTCTGTTTGGTGGAAACAGTAGTCAACTGAAGAAGCTGTTGGAGGTGGGTGAGGTTAGAGGTGGGTGAGGTTTATCTGCTTCCCACACCCTCCCTGTCCCATGACATTGATGGGAAATCTCAAATCAAATTCTGCCACATATATGAACATTCACTAAAAAAGAACTTGTTAACTAGTAAATGAAAGACAGTTTATAAAGCCTGTTCTTTAAAGGGCCGTGAAACCCAAGCTCTCTACCCTTTGAAGTGTTTTGGCCACTGTCTTATATGAAAAGTTTATCTGAGACAGATATGACAACATTCCAGAAACAAAACTCTGTTACCCTCATATGTGGCACTGGGCAACCAGACATCCTCCTAACCAGTGGCTGGATGTAGAACCAGTTAGGGATCAAGTCTCTGATGCCTTCTCTGAGGGTACAGGCAACAGACCTTCCTAGATTTCTCTACCCTATTTGAGTGGTTCTGAAGTATTTTATCCCCATCAACGCATCTCAAATATCTTCAATTTCACCCAGTTGAGAGCCCACACTCACTATGCAGGCTACTAGCTACTACTTGAATTAATAAAACCCCTTTCTGACACTCACTATGCTAAGCCAAGCATAAGGTACTGATCAAGATATGGATATCATTGGTGCTCACAGCAGCTGCCTGAACTTCCTAATTGGAATGGAGCTGGCTATGCCCTGGTTGTGTTCTTGGCAAGAGGTGCTGCCCTTGGAGCTTCTACCAAATAGCACAAACTCAGTATCTTCAATCTATGCTGAACTTTGTGAAGATAAATTATAGATATCTTACTGAGAACATAGCCTCTCTTAAACTCTTCCCAAAATGTTTGACTTCTTTTTTTTATTTTTTATTTTTTTTGAGACGGAGTCTTGCTCTGTCGCCCAGGCTGGAGTGCAGTGGCCGGATCTCAGCTCACTGCAAGCTCCGCCTCCCGGGTTTACGTCATTCTCCTGCCTCAGCCTCCGGAGTAGCTGGGACTACAGGCGCCCGCCACCTCGCCTGGCTAGTTTTTTGTATTTTTAGTAGAGACGGGGTTTCACCGTGTTAGCCAGGATGGTCTCGATCTCCTGACCGCCAGGATGGTCTCGATCTCCTGACCTCGTGATCCGCCCGTCTCGGCCTCCCAAAGTGCTGGGATTACAGGCTTGAGCCACCGCACCCGGCCAATGTTTGACTTCTAATAGATGCTTAGTATCTGTTAAGGAGTATAAGCCAACCACATTAAGAACAGAGGGGTTTTAAGCAGAAAGAAAGGAGGTAAAGGAAGGATGGAGGGAGGAAGGAAAGAAGGGAAAGAAACAAGTGAGCATTGGCCTAAACTGCTTAAAATTGTTGCCTATGTGACTTTTAGCCCCCAGACCTTCCTTGCCTCTGAAGTTGCAGATACTTGACCCCGGGCTCAGCTTCCGGCCCAGCTTTTTGGAAGGCTTTGGGGACTGGAGGTTTTTTCAAACAGAACCAAATATAAGGAAATGATTCTGTCTGTGAAAAGGCTAAATCACTCTGTGTAAATAAAACTGGGGAATTTCTGGAGTGCAAAATAATTGCCAGAGGCTAATGAACAGCCTAAAATTAGTCCAATTAGACCACAGAAGCAAGGCTCCTCTAGGTCTCTGAGTCTTCCATTTTAAGGAAGCTCCACTCCTTCACCTCCCAGTCACCTTCCGGATCCTTTCTTAAAGAAAACCAGTTCTGGGGTCCTGGAGTTGGAGCCCCTCAGGGTTGAGCTAAAAGGCAGGAAACAGAAGTGATGGTGTGAATAGACAGAGCGCCAAGCAGTCCCTGGACCCCGAAGACTACCCTGACACCTACCATTCCTGTCATTTCCAGTTTGTCTTTTTTTTTTTTTTTTTTTTTTTTTGAGATGGAGTCTCTCTCTGTCCCCCAGGCTGCAGTGCAGTGGTGAGATCTCAGTTCACTGCAACCTCCGCCTCCTGGGTTCATGTGATTCTCATGCCTCAGCCTCCCGAGGAGCTGGGATTACAGGGACCTGCCACCATGCCCGGCTAATTTTTGTAGTTTTAGTAGAGATAGGGTTTCACCATGTTGGCCAGGCTGATCTCAAACTCCCAACCTCAGGTGATTGGCCCACCTCAGCCTCCCAAAGTGCTGGGAGTATAGGCGTGAGCCACCGCACCCGGCCAAGTTTGTCTTCTTATGACAAGACAAAAGCTTTGGGATTCAAATCCCGGCCCTGCCATGCTCTAGGCCTATAGTCCTGGGAAAATCACTTAGCATTTATGAACCCTAGGTTCCTCATTTGTGAAAAACAAAAACAAACAAAAAAACAAGCAAACAAACAAAACACAGTGCTTGCCTATAGTGGCCATCCAATATTTTTCCTGGCCCAATATCCACCCCCTTATTTGTTTTTTGATTTTTTGGGTTTTTTTTTTTTTTTGAATGGAGTCTCACTCTGTCACCCAGGTTGGAGTGCAGTAGCATGATCTCAGCTCACTGCAACCTCCACCCCTCGGGTTCAAGCAATTCTCCTACCTTAGCCTCTGGAGTAGCTAGGACTACAGGTGCCTGCTATCATGCCTGGCTAATTTTTTTTGTATTTTTAGTACAGACAGGGTTTCACCATATTGGTCAGGCTGGTCTCAAACTCCTGACCTCAGGTGATCTGCCCACCTTGCTCTCCCAAAGTGCTGGGATTACAGGTGTGTGCCACCGTGCCCGGCCATCCTTTTATTTGTAATAGCACCCTGTTTATATTTGGTGGAACAGCTCCTCACCCACTCTTGGCCTACATGGCTCTGGTGATGCAAAATCAACACCATCCCCCAACCCATAGTTGAACAGGTTGTCACATGACCATGATCTGGCCAATCAGTATATTCTATCCTGACCCCAGGGTGAAATGTTCAGTTTTGAGTCAGGCACCCGACTGGGATCACCAAGACTCAGTCCTGAGACTTATTGGTACAAGCTTCTTTCTCTTCTAAACTTGAAGCTGAAAATTATGTGGACCCAGCGTTGCTGCGGTCACCACACACAGAGAGGCTGCCTGAGAATGAGGCTGAGATGAGAGAGAAGGGCACCAAATACTGACGGCACACTGGATAGCACCAGGCCTGAAGCAAGGTCTCCCCAGGGACTGGTCCGTGATAGAAGAAAGTAAGTTCTACTTTTTACATAAACCAATTTGAGGTGGGTTTTTTATCATCTGAAAGCCTTTCATTATGATTTCAGTGGATTCTGAAATCATAACACCTGAGTTTTAATTGTGGCCCCCCCCCATGCTTATTAACTGTGGGACTTTGAGTAGTTTACTTAATATCTCAATGACTCAGCTTCCTCATCTAATAAATGGATAATAATAGCACCAACTTCATAAAGCTGTTGTGAGGATTAAATCAGTGAATATACATAAAGCACTTATAATAATGCCTGGCTCATAGAATATGTATATTGGTGTTAGCTTTTTTTTTTTTTTTTTTTGAGACCAAGTCTCGCTCTGTTGCCTGGTCTGGAGTGCAATGGCGCCATCTCGGCTCATTGCAATCTCCACCTCCCAGATTCAAGTGCTTCTCCTGCCTCGGCCTCCCAGGTAGCTGGGATTACAGGTGCCCACCACCATGCACAGGTGATTTTTGTATTTTTAGTAGAGACGGGGTTTCATCAGGTTGGCCAGGCCGGTCTCGAACTCCTGACCTCAGGTGATCCACCCGCCTCGGTCTCCCAAAGTGTTGGGATTATAGGCGCGAGCCACCACTCGCAGCCCGAAGCAGGGTTTTAAGCAAGGAGATGACATCTTACTTTTGTTTCTAAAGATCACTCCAGTTTTTGTGTTGGAAGTAGACTGTGGAGCAAGGGTAGAAACAGGAAGACAAGTCAGGAAGCCCTTGCAGTATCCAGGAGAAAGATAATGCATCTCTCAGCATGTTGGCTTTATTCTCTCACACCATCTTTCTGCTGATGAAGGAACTATGTCTGCTGGCGGCTTCTAGGCTCAGCATCTCACAGCTTATGACCAGAGGGCAATGGGCTTCTTCTGTTCAATTCAAATTTTGAAAATAAACAAGTAAAGTACAGTGGAGGGTATGTACCCACTCTCCATTCCACTTGTCACCCTACCACAGATCTAGCATACACACAGCTGCCACTCGTTGAATGCATTTTGGAAAACAAATAAGTAACATATAAACATGCAGACTTCTACCAGGTTGATAGTGGATTGTAGTGCATCGTTTACAGCCTCTTGCTTGTTCTACTTTATGACCAATGGCTACATGTGCAAATTTGACTAGATAAATCTCACAGGGGTGGCCAATGACCATGAGAGAAGCATACAGTCATACCCAGAGAATTGGGTTCCTGGCCTCATTGCCATTATCTCCTTGTTGAGTTATTCTTTCCTAGACAATGAGACGATATATATAGTTTCCATCTTAGGCAATGTATTTTGAATCATAACAGGCAATTTTATGGTATCAATAAAAGGAAGAAGCTACTTTCAAATATTTTATCAACATTTTTATCCAAAAGAATAAGGGCAGAATCATCAAGTAAGGCATAGAAGAGGACAGGGAGGACATATTAAAAATAGGGAGTGTCGAAATCAGACCCTGAAAACCAGCAGCTCAATAATTGAACCTATAGACATGTACTGTTTGGCCAGCATAGTAGTGACCCACTTGTTGATTTTAATTTTTTAAGTTATTGGCTGATATGTACATATCAGGGTTTTTCATAGGAACTCAGATCTCTAATTTCTAGTTAAAATGTTGTAGTGTACTCCAGATATCTGGCAGTGCTGAGCCACCTTTGCCCAGTCCCTGATCCCTGGAGCGAGATTCCCTGGAGAAGGAGCCTCTCATTCCCCACATACACTCTCCTTCTGAAATGTATGGTACCTCCTTAGCCCCCATAAAAAAAAAAAAATTAGAACTTAAACCTCTAATTTATTTATTTATTTTCTTTGAGACAAAGTCTGGCTCTGTCGCCCAGGCTGGAGTGCAGTAGTGCGATCTCCGCTAACTGCAAGCTCCGCCTCTCGGGTTCACGCCATTCTCCTGCCTCAGCCTCTCGGTAGCTGGGACTACAGGTGCCCGCCACCTCGCCCAGCTAATTTTTTATATTTTTAGTAGAAACGGGGTTTCACTGTGTTCGCCAGGATGGTCTCGATCTCCTGACCTTGTGATCTGCCTGCCTCGGCCCCCCAAAGTGCTGGAATTACTGGCGTGAGCCACCGCGCCCGGCCTGAACCTCTAATTTTTAAGTGTATTTTCTGAGACACCATACAAAATCCAGAATAGTGTTCTAGAACTAACATGGTAAAAGAAATCTCAAACCATGAGAATGCAAAACTTATGAGTAAGAACACAGACATTTTCAATTAGGTGCATTTATATCATAGAACAAGTATAAAACAGGCTAATGTGTTAATTTTGGCACATCTATAATGAGTGAGACCCTTAGTCATGCCAAATCACGAGACAAATTTAGAGTCATTCAAAGCCATTAGGATTATTAGCTCCTACATAAGAAAAGTAGTATTAATAAACTCCAGCCTCAGTGTAAACCAGTTTTTTGGCCCATGTCTGTGTTTCTAAGCCATAACTACAAAATGTCTAGGGTTTGGGTAGATACATCAGAACCAGGAACTGGAGTTGACTCAAATTATGAACCAAAAATTCAAAGAGATTACACTCATTTCTGAAACCGAGTACTGAACTGAAATACAACATTATGTTTTTCTAAATTGTGGACTCATTCAAAAGGATTTCCATGAAAACCAGTAAAATCCTACTGAACTACCATGAGCTAAAACTGAACCAATGTTTTCTAAAATGATTTAACCAGAGCATCAGAGTATTATCTGAACTAAACCAGTATTTTTTGTTTGAATATCTTCTGATAAATATCTTTAAAAGTTTACATATTTCTGTTTTGATTATTGTGCATATCAAAACTGCAGGAAACAATATTTCAATCAATAATTAACTCTTAAATTCCAGCAGATACTGCTAGTTGCCTACTAAATACCCATTCCATCCTCTTTCTTTAACAAAACCCAGATTTATTAAAGGAGACAATGTATCCAACTTCCTTTTCCTAACCTCCCTGGGAACCACATGTGGCCACTTACCTAAGTTTCAAACTATGAGATCTAAGTGGAAGTCGCGTGGAACTTCCAGGAAAACCTTTTGCCATGGATGCATTCTACATTCTTCCATCTTGGAATTTAGTTGAGCTGTATGGCTATAGCTTCAGTATCATAAGATAAATTTAAGGATGGAAGCCATACACGAAGAATGGTAAAACAGAACCAGAGGAGATGAGAACATTGTTGTCACCCTAAAGGTCCAAATTTCTTTCACAGATAAATAAATCTTTACTGTATATGAGCTAACGTTTTGGGGATTTTCTGTTGTATGTAGTCACACCATATCCTAACTGATAAAGATAGCACATGCTAATATTACAGAAAGCAACTCAGTACATGTTTTTAATTCAACAAATATTCATTGAATACCTACTATGCACCAAGAATTGCATTAAGGATACTGACATATCTCTTGCTCTCATGGAACACAGAAGAAAGAAAATTTGGCTAGGCAACTAGATGCAGACTCAGCCCAACTATTAACTAATATAGTCTCTGTACTTGGAGAAGATACCTGACTTTTCTAAGCCTTAGGTGCTTCTTGCGTAACATCCTGGGGTTTGACCACATTTTTCTAAGGTCACTTCCAGCTCTCTCATTCCATGATTCAGTTGGTTTTCATAGAAAGTCTGCCCTTTCCTTGCTACCCATAGAGACTCAGCCACGCTCAGTCCCCAAAGGCCTGTGAATATCCACATCCCTACATAATGGAGCAGGAAATGCGAAAGAGAAACAGAGATGCAAATCCTGAGCTGTCATCCCATCCTTAGGTGGATTTTCATTTGGCCCTCGACATTCTTTTAAATTTGGATGAGTTGTCAAGATTTTTTTTTTTTTGAGACGGAGTCTTGCTCTGTCCCCAGGCTGGAGTGCAGTGGCCGGATCTCAGCTCACTGCAAGCTCCGCCTCCCAGGTTCACGCCATTCTCCTGCCTCAGCCTCCCGAGCAGCTGGGACCACAAGCGCCCGCCACCTCGCCCAGCTAGTTTTTTTTTTTTAGTAGAGACGGAGTTTCACCGTGTTAGCCAGGATGGTCTCGATCTCCTGACCTCGTGATCCGCCCGTCTCGGCCTCCCAAAGTGCTGGGATTACAGGCTTGAGCCACCGCGCCCGGCCAAGATTTTTTAAAGAGGTGATTTTGAACTTGGTGCGGTGGCTCACACCTGTAATCCCAGAATTTTGGGATGCCGAGACGGGTGAATCACGAGGACAGGAGATCAAGACCATCCTAGCCAACATAGTGAAACCCCGTCTCTACTAAAAATACAAAAACTAGCTGGGCGTGGTGGCGCGCGCCTGTAGTCCCAGCTACTCATCAGGTTGAGGCAGGAGAATGGCTCTATCCAGAGAGTCGGAGGTTGCGGTGAGCCGAGATTGTACCACTGTACTCCAGCCTGGGTGACAGAGCAAGACAAAGAAAGAAAGAAAGAGAGAGAGAGAGAGAGAGAAAGAAAGGTAATTTTACATAAAGTTATGTGGGTTTCCAGCTTCTCTGAAACTTTCCTAGAAGATCTGGCAGCACCAGGCCTTTCTTCCATGGTCACAAGAGATGGGAGCAGAGTTGTCTAAACAAGTTGAGTTGTGTTCATCCCCACCCCTTCCAGTTATCTTGCACCCATGTTTTCAATCATTTTCTCTCCCTAGAGAGCCCTTGTTGGTATATGAGTTTGAGGTCCTGTTTCAGCCAGCCATAATTGTCTAATTTCAGGGTCCCCTGTGTAGTGTCAGCACTGCTTTAATAACTCTGCTAGAGTATTTATTAGATTCCACAATCAGCAGTGAGAAAAGCCAAGAAACAACACAACTGACATCTAACAACACCGAAAAGGCTCAGGAATAGTCAGTACCAGCTACTTCTGGAAGTGGAAGGTTAAGGTAGGGCTAGCAAAGGAATATTGGTTGAAAACTCAATTAAAAAGCAGTTCAAAGAGACTTCCACTTTGGCTAAGATGGAATAGCAGACCAAATTTACTCTTCTTCCACCAAATGCAACTTATAAAATAGACAAATATATGAAACAGTTGTTCTGAAGACATTGAGTATAAGGCAATGAAGTATACCAATTCCTGAGAGACAAGAAATAAACAAAATGAGCTCTTTGAGTGCCCCCGCTTACTGGCTTGAGAAAGTTTCCAGGTCCACCCAAGATTGGCAGAATATACATTTTTTTTAGTACACAAAAAACATTTACCAAAATAGTCCAATTCTGGGCCATAAAATGAATTTCAATAATGTTAAAGGGTTCAAGTTATACAAAGTATGCTCTGTGACCAAAATGAAATCAATAAGAAAAACATATCTCAGTAACACTATGTGCTCTCCCCTCCCGTCCTCCTTCCTTTATCTCTCTGCACCACCACAATGGTGTGCATGAATGTTCAGGCTGATGCTCTCAAGAGCATCAACAATGCTGTAAAGAGAGGCCACGAACTCAGGTTCTTATTAGGCTGTGCTCCAAAGTCATCGTCCAGTTTTTCACTGTGATGATGAAGCATGGTTACATTGGCAAAATTAAAATCATTGATGATCAAAGAGCTGCCTTACAGACAGGCTAAACAAGGGTGGCGTGATCAGCCCCAGATTTGATGTGCAACTCAAAGATCCAGAAAAATGGCAGAGTAATCTTCTTCCATCCCACCAGTTTGGTTTCATTGTACTGACAGCCTCAGCTGGCATCATGGAGCATGAAGAAGCAAGACAAAAACACACAGGAGGGAAAATTCTGCATTCTTTTTCTAGAGATGTAATAGAGATTTACAAACAAAATGCCTCTTGGACAAATAAACAAATAAATAAATAAAATCTCAAAAACACCCAAATGTTTGAAAACTAAATAACTCACTTCTTAACCCATGGGTCAAAGAAGAAATCAAAGACAAATTAGCATTGTGAACTGACGCAAAAGAAAACACAACATATCAAAATGGGTGGGGTGCAGGGAATGCAGAACTTAGAGGGAAATCCATAGCACTCAACTGTCTAAAGTAGGAGAAAAAGAGTGCTCAAATCAACAACCTCAGCTTCCTTCTTTCTTAAGAAACTACAGGAAAGTGAAACTTAGAGTAAGCAGAAGAAAAAAATAATAATAATACCAAAATTTTAAAGAGGTCATACTAATTCTATATGAACTCTTCCAGAAAGCTAAAGCGGGGGTGGGGGGGTAATCCTATGAGATCAGCATTCTATGAACCAAACCAAAGACATTGCAAGAGAAGAAAACTTATGCCGGGCACGGTGGCTCACGCCTGTAATCCCAGCACTTTGAGAGGCCGAGGCAGGCGGATCACAAGGTCAAGAGATCGAGAGACCATCCTGGCCAACATGGTGAAACCCTGTCATTACTAAAAACACAAAAATTAGCCGGACGTGGTGGCACACGCCTGTAATCTCAGCTACTCGGGAGCCTGAGGCAGGAGAATCGCTTGAACCCGGGAGGCAGAGCTTGCAGTGAGCCGAGATCACGCCACTGTACTCCAGCCTGGGCGACAGAGCAGGACTCCGTCTCAAAAAGAAAAGAAAACTTATGAACGTAGGTGCAAATTTCTTAAAACAAAATTTTAGCAAATTGATTTCAATTATATACAAAAAGAATCATATATTTTAACCAAGAAGGCTTTATCCCAGAATTGAAAGATTACTTTAACATTTGAAAAATTTCAGAGTGGGGCACAGTGGCTCACGCCTGTAATTCCAGCACTTTGGGAGGCCGAGGCAGGCAGATCACCTGAGGTCAGGAGTTCAAGACCCACCTGACCTACATGGTGAAACCCTGTCTCTGCTAAAAATACAAAAAAATTAGCTGGGTGTGGTGGTGTGCCTGCAGTTCTAGCTACTCAGGAGGCTGAGGCATGAGAATCACTTGAACCCAGGAGGTGGAGGTTGCAGTGAGCCGAGATTGCACCACTGCCCTCCAGCCCGGGGGACGGAGCTGGACTCCGTCAGAAAAGGAGGGAAGGAAGGAAGGAAGGAAGGAAGGAAGGAAGGAAGGAAGGAAGGAAGG
>NC_045448.1:66131977-66158909 GCF_002776525.5 Piliocolobus tephrosceles | reverse complement strand
AGGAAGGAAGGAAGGAAGGAAGGAAGGAAGGAAGGAAGGAAGGAAGGGAGGGAGGGAGGGAGGGAGGGAAAAATCTTGGCTGTACATGGTGGCTCATGCCTGTAATCCCAGCACTTTGGGAGGCCAAGGTGGGAGGATTGCTGGAGCTCAGGAGTTCAAGACCAACCTGGGCAACATGGCGAAACCCCGTCTCTACAAAAAAAAAAAAAAAATTAGCCGGGCACAGTGGCACATGCTCATAGTCCCAGCTACCTGGGGCAGGGTTAGGGGTGGAGGGAGGTTGTTGAAGCAGGAAGATCACCTGAGCCCCGGAGGTCGAGGCTGCAGTAAGCTGTGTTCGCACCACTGCTCCAGCCAGAGAGACAAAGTGAGACCCTATCTCCAAAAAAAAAAAAAAAGCATTTGAAAATCAATCAATTTAATTCACTATATTAACAAATTAAAGGTCAGGTGTGGTGGCTCACACCTGTAATCCCAGCACTTTGGGAGG
This sequence comes from Piliocolobus tephrosceles, assembly GCF_002776525.5. Taxonomy (NCBI): domain Eukaryota; kingdom Metazoa; phylum Chordata; class Mammalia; order Primates; family Cercopithecidae; genus Piliocolobus; species Piliocolobus tephrosceles. The sequence continues at coordinate 66,158,419 of NC_045448.1, read as the reverse complement.
CCAAGGCGGGAGGATCACTTGAGGTCACGAGTTCAAGACCAGGCTGGCCAACATGGTGGAACTCCATCTCTACTAAAAATACAAAAAAATTAGCCAGGTGTGGTGGCAGGTGCCTGTAAACCCAGCTACTTGGGAGGCTGAGGCGGGAGAATCTTTTGAACGCCAGAGGTGGAGGTTACAGTGAGCCAAGATCACACCACTGCACTCCAGCCTGGGTGACACAGTGAGACTCCGTCTCAAACAAACAAAAAAACAAACAAACAAAAATTTAAAAAGAAAAACCATGTGACCAGCTCAATACATACAAAATAAGCATTTAACCTCCATTCCTGATGAAAATTTTCAACACACTAGGAACAGATGGGAACTTCTACAATCTGATAATGGATAACTACGAACACCCTACAGCTAGCATCATACTTAATGGTGAAAGACTGACTGCTTTCCCCAATATCAGAACAAGGAAAGAATGTCTGCTGTTACCACTTATATCCAACACTGAACTTGGTAAGATGTAAATTTTCCCCAATTTGATCTATAGCTATAATAAATCCAAGTCAAAATCCCAGCAGGCTTTTCATATTTTTTTATATTACACATTAAATCATACATATATGTATACATTGACATTTACATTTTACATTATATGATTCATTTTTACATTAACAATGTGTTTTTTAAAATTGACAAGCTGATCATATAATTCATTTAGGGACAGGCGCGGTGGCTCATGCCTTGGGGCAGGGTTAGGGGTGGAGGGAGGTTGCTGAAGCCGGAAGATCATTTGAGCCCAGGAGGTGGAGGCTGCAGTGAGCCGTGTTCGCACCACTGCTACTTGGGGCGGGGGTTAGGGGTGGAGGGAGGCATGGTGGCTCATGCCTATAATCCCAGCATTTTGGGGGGCTGAGGTGGGCAGATCACTTGAGATCAGGAGTTCAAGACCAGCCTGTCCAAGAAGGTGAAACCCTGTCTCCACTAAAAAGAAAAAAATTAGCCGGGTGTAGTCCCAGCTACTTGGGAGGCTAAGGCAGGAGAATGGCTTGAACCCGGGAGGTAGAGGTTGCAGTGACCTGAGACCGTGCCATTGCACTCCAGCCTGCATGACAGAGCAAGACTCTGTTTCAAAAAAAAAAGATAATAAAAAATAAAAATATAATTCATTTAGAAATGCAAAAGATTTGGAATAACCAATTCAACTTTGAAAAAGAAGAATAAATATGGAGAATTTACCCTATGTAACTTTAAGACTGAATATAAGCTACAATAATCAACATAGTGTAGTACTGAATTCAAAAGAGACAAATAGAAAAATAGATTAGAAATTAAGAAACAGTAACTCGCGTAAGTGCAAAGGCAATTTGATGGGGAAAACAGTCTTTTTTGACAAATAGTGTTGAAATAATTGGATATCCATGTACAAAAAAGAAAAAAAAAAAAAAACCCAGAACTTCGACCCATCTCACACTATACAGAAAAAATTAACTGAAAATGGTTCAGGAACATGGCACTCCCCTGTAGTCCCAGCTACTCCAAAGGCTGAGGTGGAAGGACCATTTCAGCCCTGGCTTCAAGGCTGCAGTGAGCTATGATCATGCCACCGAATTCCAGCCTGGACATCAGAGTGAGATTTTGTCTCCCTTTTTTTTTTTTTTTTTTTGGAGACAGAATCTCACTCTATCGCCCAGGCTGGAGTAGTGCAGCGGTGCGGTCTCGGCTCACTGTAACCTCTGCCTCCCGGGTTCAAGCAATTCTCCTGCCTCAGCCTCCCAAGTAGCTGGGACTACAGGCACATGCTGTCACGCTCGGCTAATTTTTTATATTTTAGTAGAGACCAGGTTTCACCGTGTTGCCCAGGCTTGTCATGAACTCCTGAGCTCAGGCAATCCACCCACCTTGGCCTCCCAAAGTGGTAGGATTACAGGTGTGAGCCACGGCGCCCGGCCGAGACTCTGTCTCTTAAAAAAAAAAAAAATGAAAGAAATTAATTAAAAATAATTTACTCAAAATGGATCACACACCTAAACCTAAAACTATTAATATCTAAGGAAACACACACACACACACACACAAGAGAAACTCTTTGTGACCTTGGGTTAAGCAAATATTTCTTAGAAACAGCACCAAAAGCAAAATCAATAAAAGAAAATCAATAAATTGGACTTCATCAAAATTAAGAACATTTATGGAAGATTCTAAAATCTCTTATGGAGAAAAAAAGAAATAAAACTGAGAACATTTGCTCTTTAAAAGACATTGTTAGGAGAATGAAAAGGCAAGCTGCAGACTAGGAGCAAATATATGCAAGTCACACATTTGATAACAGATTTGTATCCAAAATATGTAAAGAAATCTCAAAACTCAATAAAAAAACAAAACAACCAAATTTTATAAATGGGCAAGAGATTTGAACAATTTACCAAAGAGGATATACAGATGGCAAATAAGCACATGCAAAGATGCTCAACATCATTAGTCATTAGGAAATGCAAATTAAAACCATGAGATACCACTACATACTCATTAGAATATCTAAAATTTAAACGACTGACCAAATCACATGTTGGCAAGGATGTTGAGCAACCTAGAACTTTCTGGTTCACTGCTGGTGGAAATATGAAATGGTACAACCAGTTTGGAGAACAGTGTGGCAGTTTCACTAAAGGTTAAACATGTTGTTCAAAGTTCAACTAAAAAAAAAAAAGTTAAAGATGCACCTGCCATATGGCTCAGCCATTCCATTCCTAGGTGTTAACCCAAGAAAAATGAAAAACCATGTCCACACAAAGACCTGAACATGAATGTTCATAGCAGCATTATTTGTAATAACCAAAAACTGGAAACAATCCAGATATCTATCAACAACTAAATGAATAAACAAATTTTGGTGTAGTAATCCAACGAGATACTACTTAACAATAAAAAGGAATGAACTATTGATATACTCAACGACATGAATGAACCTCAAAGTAATTATGCTGAGTGAAAAAAGGCAGAATCCCTCCCCACTGAAAAGAGCAAGTACTATATGATTACATTTACATAAAATCTTAGAAAATGCAAACCAATCTAGTGGCAGAAAGCAGATCAGCAGTTGCCTGAGTAGGCAGCGGAAACTTGAGGGGCAACTAATATGATCACTGTCTTATTTTTTTTTTTTTTTTGGGTGGGGGACAGGGTCTCACTCTGTCACTCAGGCTGGAGGGCTGTGGTGTGATCACAGCTCACTGACTGCAGCCTCGACCTCCCAGGCTCAAGTGATCCTCCCACCTCAGCCTCCTGAGCAGCTGGGACTACAGGCATGCACCACCATGCCCAGCTAATTTTTTTCTTTTTTTTTTTTTGAAATGGAGTCTCACTCTGCCAACTAGGCTGGAGTGCAGTGGCGCGATCTCGGCTCACTCCCAGCTCCGCCTCCTGGGTTCACGCCATTCTCCTGCCTCAGCCTCCCGAGTAGCTGGGATTACAGGCGCCCACCACCAAGCCCAGAAAATTTTTTGTATTTTTTTTAGTAGAGACGGAGTTTCACTGTGTTAGCCAGGATGGTCGCGATCTCCTGACCTCGTGATCCACCCGCCTTGGCCTCCTAAAGTGTTGCGATTACAGGCGTGAGCCACCACGCCTGGCGACGCCCGGCTAATTTTTAAATTTTTTGTAGAGACGGAGGTCTCACTTTGTTGCCCAGGCTGTTCTCAAACTCCTGGACTCAAGCCATCCTCCTCCCTTGGACTCCCAAAATGCTGGGATTACAGGCATGAGCCACCATGCCCAGGTGCTCATTATCTTGACTGTTTATAATTTCATGGGTGTATACATATGTCAAAACTTATCAAATTGTACATTTTAAATAAGTCACATTTATTTTATGTCAATTATATCCCCATAAAGCTGTTTTTTAAAAAAAATAACAATTTGATCCTTAGCTGCCTTCCCCAACTCCGTGCAACTGAGCAACTGCCCTCCCACAATCCTGCCACTAGGCTTAAGGTTTATTCTCTGGAGGAAGTTAATGGAGCTTCTAAGGACTGACTGGAGGACAGCGGGCACCATGGATGGCAAGGAATTACAACAAAAAAAGGAAAGTCCACAGAATGAATGCTGAGACTCACTGCTCTTTAGCCCCCTCCCGGGTCCCAGGACCCTGGCAGCCAGGTCTATCTCCTTGAGCAGAAGACTGGAAGACTTACTGGCCCAAGAAGAAATACTCAAACATCCTGACATTGGAGGTAGCAGAGCCAGATAACTCTATGTGGAAGACAGCAGTCAACATGTTCCACTCATAAGATCAGAGCCTCCATTTGGCTTTTTAATACTCTACTCTTAAATATAAGCAGACAGCTAAAATTAGAATTTCACTGTTCTGAGAACATGAAAGGTCAAGAAAGGCTTGTACAGGGGGCTGGAGAGCACTGTGAGAAAGATAAATTATATTCTTTAGAAAGAAGTCCTTTTAAAATGCCAAAACCAGAAAAACCATGAAGTAGCAATTTAAGCAAATTAGGATGTGTGAGGATAAATATTACAAGAATCAGCTGAAAGAATTGAAAGTGGTTGCCTCCTAGGAAAGGAAAATAGGGAGGAATGAGGAAATTACTGCAGCAACAAGTGTAGGAGAATTATGTGGCTCTTTAAATTATGTGCCCGTGGGCTGAGCATGGCGGTTTATGCCTGTAATCCTAGCACTTTGGGAGGCCAAGGTGGGAGAATCACTTGAGGCCAGGAGTTCCAGACCACCCTGGGTAACGTAGCAAGACTCTGTTTCTACAAAAGAAAAAAAATTATCCAGGCATGTGACATGCATCTATCTAGCTATTTGGGAAGCTGAAGTGGGACGATCACTTGAAGTCAGGAGTTTGATGCTACAGTGAGCTATGATCAAGCACTGCACTCCAACCTGGGTAACAGAGTGAGACCTTGTCTCTTAAAAATATATTAATTTAAAAATAAAAAAAAGTATGTGCCCATGTAACTTTGATTAAAACTGGGGAAAAAGTGAAAGAAAATTCATTAGAGATGAATAAAGTTCTTGAAAAATCAATGGGTAGGATAATCACATGTCTGTGTTTGCCAGAAACACTCCCAGTTTTCATCTATTAATAGCACTCCCTTTTACTCTCAAAACATGCCCATTTGGCTATTTTATGATGTGTGAGGTTGACACCTCCTGAATCCACTGATCAACCTTAACATCACCTTAACATCAGACACAGTGTCCTCCTGATACGATGCAGCAGGAAGTAGACGGTTCCACCTATGAAATATCGTTGCCAAAAAAAAAAAGCAAAACTTGAATCTCAAGTCTCCCGGTCAGGGTTTCTCAACCTCAGCACTACTGACATTTGGGACACACAATTCTTCCTTGTGGGCAGCTGTCCTGTGCACTGCAGGATGTTTAGCAGCATCCCCGGCCTCTACCCACTAGATGCCTGTAGCACCCCCACCCCCAGGTGTGACAACCAAAAGTCTCCAGACATTGCCAATGTCCCCTGGGAGGTGAGGGAAGCAGAGTCTCCCCCAGCTGAGAATCACTGTTGTCTACATCTTCAGCACCAATGTACAGGAAACAGGATGGAAAAATAGGTTGAAGGACACTAGCAGAATATACCAGCCACATTCAGAACGTGGGAAGTTCTGAAGGACAGATGACCCAACTATGTCAACAAACAAATGGCAAGGGGAAGGTATAGGGGAGGGACCATGACAGTATAAAAGCCCTTAAAAAATGTCAATGAACACAATGTGTGGACTTGTTTGGATCCTCATTTAAACAAACTGCAAAAAGACATTTTTGACACAACCGGAGAAAACTGAGTTCGAAGGTATTATGACACTAAGAAATAACGCTAATTTTGTGGATGTGATAATGGTAACTATGGTTACAGTATTTTTTAAAGCTTTCTGTTAGAGACACATATTGCTGTACTCGTGGATAAAGTGTTACGATGTCTATCTGGTTGCAGTGGGGGAAAATGGGGACTAGATAAGACAACATCGAATCAGTGACCGGTATTGACATTGAGTGACGGGTACATAGATGTTCATTATACTCTTCTCTCAACTTTTGTGTATGTTTGAAAGGTTTTGTGATAAAAACTGAAATGTAATAAATCAAATCCATGAAATTAACAAAGCATGGCTCAATGGGAAGTTTCCAGAGTTTGCGGCTGTATCCCTGGCTCCTCCACTAATAGTTCTGTTCATTTTAAGCAGGAAAAGTCACTTCTCTGGCCTACAGAAAAAGGATCTTGAATTGAAAGATGTTCATAGTTTCTTCCAAGTGAGATTTTTGATGACTCTGTGACATTTCTTGAATAAGTGTGCTGAGTAACAGCCCTGAGGACCCAGCAGTCTCAAAAGCTTGACTTTGTGGTAGAGATGCTGGTGGACTCGCTGGTGGTGAGTGCTGGCCCAGGGCTCCCAGGTTAAGCAATGTGCCCCTTCCTCGGCCCCTTCACTAGTTTAGAAGTAGCAAGATCAACTGCCTCGGAACATTCTGAATTAGAAAGCGCCTGCTGAATAAGGCTTGCGTCAAGCTTCTCTTTAAGCGGCTGTGGCTGCAGTTTGAGTAACTTGTCAGGAAAGTGTGAACTACAAGTCAGTATTACAAAAGTGTTTATTTTCAGCCTTTCCAAAAAACAGTGAGAAAGAGGAAAGCATGCATAATAAAGCAGCCGGGCATCTGAGGCAAAAGTTGGCTTTTCCTTAATCCTCTCCTCCCATCCTCCTACCCTTTTTGACTACAGGTACCCCTTTTCTGTGAACTTGAATGCAGCCTCCCACAGGTTTGGACAAAAGAACGAGCAGGAAGAGGACATTTGGAACAGGATGGAGGAAAGAGGTAGCCCTCATAGGTAGGGGTGCAGAGCTCAGAGTGGAAAAGGAACAGCAGAAGTCCTGTTCTCCCATGCCCTTGCCAAGTCCTGCTGCAACAAAATGATGAGCTTGGAACTGACTGCCAACTGCCACAAAGGGAACCCTTATTACAGAGAGCTCCCCGAAACACCCGTGGAAACAGCGTCCAAAAGATCTCTGCTCGTGCTTTGAAGAATGCAGAAAACTCTCCTTGCCACCATATGTGGAGCATTGCCCAGAGAGAAGAGAAGGGGGAAACACATCCATCTCCTCCCCTCCATCCCCAACTTGGGCCCCAACTAAAACCTCAGCCTCTCTTCCTCAGCCTATCACAAGGGCCTCCCACCAGTCTTCCATCCATGAGGGTGGCCTTCCGCAAATGCAAGCCTGCCCGAGCTACTTACTCTACTCTTTAAGATATTTTCACAAGCCCTCATAGCTGAGGGGAATAAAATCCAGTGTACAGAAGTTCCAGTAGAGGCAGTGAATACTAGTGATTTAAAAGCATCCTCAGAAATCACAGGTGATGCAAGAACCCCTGGATAAACCTAGAATGAGTTTCTCTATAATATTCAGTTGCCAGGCCTAGGGCCAGAGCCAAAGGAATCCCATCTGGACTCTGGGACCCTTGGCTTTGGGCCTGTTCCCCAGCTTTTCCTATGCTGCAGCTCTTCCATCTCCCCAGAAGATAAGTGGTGGGGGTGAGGGGGGGTCAATTACCAAAAGGCAAGTCCCTCCCTGAAGAAAGTGCCATGGAAAGGGCAGCCCCAAACAGTGGGTCCCCCAGCCTGAGGGAGTACGAAGGATGGAGCAGCCCCAGGAAGGCTAAAGTGTGCATTCCAAAAGTCTTGTACACTTGAGTTGTCAATCAAAGCAGTTCAGCTGGCAGCCCAGAGACCAGCAGCAGAGGCAAACAAGAGCCCTGAAGGGTAGAGGGAGTCAGAGAGTCAGCAGAAGGTGGATCAGGTCAACTCTGAAGATGAAGTACAAATGCCTAAGGGGTTTTACCCTCCTTCAAAAAATGTGTAATTACACAAGTAATGCATGAATAAATTCTACTGAGAAAATACATCACTTCAGGGCTGGGCTTGGTGGCTCACACCTGTAATCTCAGCACTTTGGGAGGCCGACGTAGGCAGATCACCTGAGATTGCGAGTTTGAGACCAGCCTGACGAACATGGAGAAATCACGTCTCTACTGAAAATACAAAATTAGCCAGGCGTGGTGACACGCACCTGTAATCCCAGCTACTCGGGAGGCTGAGGCAGGAGAATCACTTAAACCTGGGAGGCAGAGGTTGTGGTGAGCTGAGATAGCGCCATTGCACTCCAGCCTGGGCAACAAGAGCGAAACTCCGTCTCAAAATAAATAAATACATCACTTCAGATTAAGCTGCTATGTTGGTTAGGATGTGTTTTATTGTAACAGAACACCTGGCTAACAGTAGTTTAAGAAACAAAGGCTTTTACATATCTCAGGTAACAATAAGTTTGGAGAAAAACAGTTTCTGCTTTGGAAAAGGAAGAAGGTATCAAGATGCTGGGGTGGGCCAGGATTATGCCTATAATCCCAGCAGATTGGGAGGCTGAGGCAGGAGGATTGCTTGAGCCCAGGAATTCGAGACCAGCCTGGGCAATATAGTCAGACCCCCATCTCTATAAAAAATAAAAAATTAGCCAGGTGTGGTGGCACACACTTGTGGTTTCCACCACAGGAAGCTGAAGCAGGAGGATGGATTGAGCCCAGGAGCTTGAGGCTGCAGTGAGCTATGATGGTGCCACTGAACTCCAGCCTGAGTGATAGAGCAAGAGACCCTGTCTCAAAAAATAAATAAATAAATAAATAAATAAATAAATAAATAAATAAACAAACAAACAAAAGGCAGAGTGCAGTGGCTCATGCCTATAATCCCAGCACTTTGGGAGGCGGAGGGTGGTGGATCACCTGAGGTCAGGAGTTCAAAACCAGCTTGACCAACATGGAGAAACCCCACCTCTACTAAAAAAAAAAAAAATACAAAATTAGCCAGGCGTGGTGGCACATCCCTGTAATCCCAGCTACTCAGGAGGCTGAGGCAGGAGAATTGCCTGAACTGGGGAGGTGGAGGTTGTGGTGAGCTGAGGTCATGCCACTGCACTCCAGCCTGGGCAACAAGAGTGAAACTCAGTCTGAAAAAAACAAAACAAAACAAACGAAAACAAAAAATAAGATGCTAAGCTGATGTCTCTACATTTCTCCATTTCTCCTGGCCTTTTTTTTTTTTTGAGATGGAGTCTTGCTCTGTTGCCCAGGCTGAAGTGTAGGAGCGCAATCTTGTCTCACCACAACCTCTGCCTCCCAGGTTCAAGGAGTTCTCCTGCCTCAGCCTCTCGAGCAGCTGGGACTACAGGTGCTTGGACCACACCCAGCTAATTTTTTATTTTTAGTAGAGACAGAGTTTCACCATGTTTGTCAGGCTGGTCTTGAACTCCTGACCTTGTGATCTGCCCGCCTCGGCCTCCCAAAGTCATGGGATTACAGGCGTGAGCCACCATGCCCGGCCTCTCCTGGCCTTTTCCCTTGGGTCACAAGATGGTTGCTGTAACTCCAAGCATCACATTTCCAAAAACTCCATCCCAAGGCAAAAAGGAAAGGGAGAAGCAGAACTCTTCACTTTCATCTACTTACTTCATCTACTATACCCTGTCTGTTATTAGAACAACAGCAACAAAAATACTTCTCAAAAGTCACCAGCAGGTTCCATACTCTGGTTTTGCCATGTAATCCAACAAGGATAAAGCCGAGCTCTGTATCAGCATTGCCCTCAAGGTCATCCAGCGCAACCAGCCCGACCAGGCGCTCCTGGAGAAGGCACAGTGGCTATACCCAATGCCGCGAGTTTGCATCTTGATGGAGTCCCTCAACTAGGAACCACAAACTGCTGGTGACTAGCCCCAACCCACAGACGCAACCCATGCCACCCACAGGAAAGCAGGTGGGACCGATGCTCCCTAGGCCAATGGTGAAGCTGGAGGAGGAGAGAGCACCAAAGGCTACACTGCAGAAGGAGTTGCAGCTGTGGAAAGGGTCAAGCAATGTAAGGATTACTATGAGATCCTGGGGGCGAGTAGAGGGGCCTCAGATGAGGACCTGAAGAAGGCCTACCACAAACTGGCCCTCAAATTCCACCCAGACAAGAACCATGCACCTGGCACCACTGAAGCTTTCAAAGTCATTGGCACAGCATATACAGTACTCAGCAACCCGGAGAAGAGGAAGCAGTATGGCCCGGCGCGGTGGCTCATGCCTGTAATCCCAGCACTTTAGGAGGCCGAGGTGGGCAGATCATGAGGTCAGGAGTTTGAGACCAGCTGGTTTGAGACCAGCCTAGCCAACATGGTGAAACCCTGTCTCTACTAAAAATACAAAAATTAGCCGGCCATGGTGGCCCATGTCTGTAATCCCAGCTACTCAGGAGGCTGATGCAGGAGAATTGCTCGAACCCGGGAAGCAGAGGTTGCAGCGTACTGAGATCGAGCAATGCACTCCAGCCTAGGCGACAGAGCAAGACTGTCTCAGAAAAGAAAGAAAGAAGGGAGGGAGGGAGGAAGGAAGGAAGGAAGGGAGAGAGAGGAAGCAGTATGACCACTTCGGCGATAACAGGAGCCAGGCAGCCAGGCCCGGCATCAGCAGGGGACTTTCACCGCGGCTTTGAGGCTGACATCTCCCCCGAACACCTCTTCAACATGTTCTTTGGCAGTGGCTTCCCTTCTAGTAAAGTCCACATCTACAGCAATGGCCGCATATACCTCCCAACAAAGGCAGGGCCCCAGGGAGAAACAGAGTGACCACGGGCTAGGGGTGTTTGTGCAGCTGATGCCCATCGTCATCCTCGTGTCAGCTCTCAGCCAGCTCATGGTCTCCAGTCTACCCTACAGTCTGAGCCCAAGACTGTCTGTGGGCCACATCACAGGCGAATCACTGACCACCTGAGCACTTTCTCCGAGGAGTACACAGGCTCCAGCCTCCAAACAGTCAAACCGAATGTGGAAGATGATTATATCGCCAACCTCTGGAACAAGTGCTGGAAGGAGAAGCAGAAGAAGGAAGGCTTGCTGTACTGGGGCCGCTGCTTTGGCGACACAGATATGTACCACAAAGCACAGAAGATGGGCGGCCCCCTGCTGACTGTCACAGGTGCAGGCTTCCCTGCATGGATAATCCAGGGCCAGCCACACCACTGAGGTCCAAACTATGAAATTCTTGGAGAATTGTTGGTGACATGCAGTAAGCCAAGGTGATGGACTATATTTAAGGAAAGACATACAAAGAAACAAAATTAAAATAGAATTGGAAGCCAAAAAAAAAAAAAAAAAGTCAACAGAGGACTAGGTCACATGCCTACCCCTAGACAAATCACAGGCAAAGGGGAGTGGTATAAGCATACTTGGCTTAGATCAATCATGATTTGACACCTGGACCTACCTTCCCTGAGCACAATGCTGCCCTTTGATACCTGAACAAGATGTGAGTTGTTAGCATTAAAGAAGGGGGTGAGTGGGAAATGGCTGTTATTAAGCAGCCAGTACTATCTACTACAACTGAAGTCCCCTTTGACCAACCCCCGAATCTTGAACCGTCTCCCACCTCTCCAGAGCAAACCACTCTTACCAGTTTGATGTATATTATTCCAAACTTTGCATATGGACATATACATATAACAAAATACCATAAAGACATGGGACGTTTAATAGACTTTTTCTTTTTTTTTTTTTTTTTCAGGCAAAGTTTCGCTGTTACCACCCAGGCTGGAGTGCAATGGTGTGATCTCGGGTCACTGCAACCTCCACCTCCCAGGTTCAAGCGTTTCTCCTGCCTCATCCTCCCAGAGTAGCTGAGATTACGGGCATGCGCCATCATGCGCGGCTAATTTTTGTATTTTCAGTAGAGATGGGGTTTCACCATGTTGGCCAGGCTGGTCTGGAACTCCTGACCTCAGGCGATCTGCCCGCCTCGGCCTCCCAAAGTGTCGTGATTACAGGCGTGAGCCACCACACAAGTGTTGGGATTACAGGCGTGAGCCACCGCGCTGCACCTTAATAGACTTATGATAGTGTATGTGGTTGGGGGGTTGGTGAGTACTGCAAACATGCCATCCTACTCTAGGCATTTTTCTGCAGTTTGCTTCACCACTCAACAACAGGTCTCAGCAATCTCTCCACACCATAACTATTGACCTGTTCTGTCTTTTCAGCTCCTGCCTAGGATTTCCTAGCATGGACACATCACAGTTTATTTAGATATTTCCCTATGGATAGCCTCGTGGGTTGTGTTCCTAGCAGTTTCTAAGTACATCTGTGGATAAAGGCAGAGGATGCTCTCTTTGCCCCTCAGATTCATCCTTGTCTGCTCTGTGTCCAGGCTGCTGATAGCATGAGCTGACTCCCTCACCTTTTGGCATCTGGTTGGGTGAAACCGATATGAGTGGCAGGAAATCAAAGGGTGAAAGAGAGAGAACTTGGAGTGTTTGTCCACCGGCTCACTTCCTACCACGCTGCAGGTTGGCAGTGGCCGCGTTTCTCTTGCAAAGGTCACAGGTCCTGTTAGGGGCCTGTCCTAGAGCTAAAGCTCTCAGGGCGTTCCTGTATCTGCTCTTGTCCTCTTGTCCCCCAGAAACATGATAAGAGCCCAAAACCTCCCTGTCACCCCTCAGAACTCTCTAATACCTTACCTCACACCTCCTCTTAAGCTCAGCACTAAGTACTCCAGGCTGCGAGATTAGTTTAGCAACCAGTCAACAAATTTCCAAAACTCCCAGCCTAGTTGTTAAGAATATGGGCTTTTCAGCAATTTCTCATCTGGGTGACTACCCCAAGGAGATGAAATCACCACCTCATAAACACATCTGCACTCCCATGCTCCTTGAAGCATTATTCACAATAGTTAAGGTATAGAAACAACCTAAATGTCCATCTATGGACAAATGGATAAAGAAAATATGATGTGTACACACACAGACACACACACAGGAATATTATTCAGTCTTAAAAAAGGAGATCCTGTCATTTGCGCCAGAACATGGATGAACCTAGAAGACATGTGCTGAGTGAATTAAGCCAGACACAGAAATAAAAATATTGCATGATCTCACCTATACGTGGATTAAAAAAAAAAAAAAAAAAAAAAAAAAACTCAAATACACAGAGACAGAGAATAAAACAGTGGTTACCATGGCAAGGGGGAGGGGGAGAGGAAATGGGGACATGTAGGTCAAAGGACACAAAATAGCAGATGTGCAGGATGAACACATTTAGAAATCTAATGTACAACATTAGGGCTAAGTTAATAAAATCGCATTGCTCTGAAATTTGTGTTAAGTAAGTAGATTTTAGCTGCTCTTGTCACAAAAAAAGTAACTGTGAGATGATAGATATGTTAATCAGCTTCACTATAGTAACCATTTTACTATCTATATCTGTATCCTATAACAGCATGTTGTAAACCTCAAAGATACACAATAAAAATTATTTTTAAAGAAGAATATGGGTTGAAAAGATGAATCAAGGTTCAAATTTTGATCCCACCACTCAGCAGCTGAGAGGCCTCATGAAAGCTATTCCACTCTGTGCCTCAGTTTCTTCATTTGTAAAACTGAAATTATAAAATTACCTCATAAAGCCCACGCATGGTGGCTCATGCCTGTAATCCCAGCACTTTGAGAGGCCGAGGCAGGTGGATCACCTGAGGTCAGGAGTTCAAGACCAGCCTGGACAACATGGTGAAACCCCATCTCTACTAAAAATACAAAATACAAAAATTAGCTGGGTGTGGTGGTGGGCACCTGTAATCCTAGCTACTCGAGAGGCTGAGGCAGGAGAATCGCTTGAGTCCGGGAGGCAGAAGTTGTGGTGAGCCGAGATAGGGCCATTGCACTCCAGCCTAGGCAACAGAACGAGACTCTGTCTCAAATACAATAAAATAAAATAAAATAAATAAATAAAATAAAATTACCTCATAGGATAGTTTCAAAGATTCCATAATATAATATATCTGAAAGATCTTGGCTGGGCACAGTAGCTCATACCTGTAATCCCAGCACTTTGGGAGGCCGAGGCAGTTGGATCATGAGGTCCGGAGATCGAGACCATTCTGGCTAATACAGTGAAACCCTGTCTCTACTAAAAATACAAAAAATTAGCCAGGTGTGGTGACACACACCTGTAGTACCAGCTACTTGGGAGGCTGAGGCAGGAGAATCGCTTGAACCCGGGAGGCAGAGGTTGCAGTGAGCCAAGATCACGCCACTGCACTCCAGCCTGGGCAACAGAGTGAGACTCCATCTCAAAAAAAAAAAAAAAAGATCTTAACAAAGTGCCTAGTCCACAGAGAGCCCTCCATAAATGGTAACAGACATGGTTTTTCTGAACTCCATATAAGTTGCTGTGGGAGGAAAAAGAAGACATGGGCCTTACCCGCAAGGAGCCTGCAATCTACTTTGGAAGATGAGACAAACATTCTTATAATAATGAACAGCACAGATGACCCTATTTTTTTGTTTGTTTGTTTTGTTATTTTGTTTGAGACGGAGTCTTGCTCTGTCCCCCAGGTTAGGGTGCAGTGGTGCAATCTCAGCTCACTGCAAGCTCTGCCTCCCGGGTTCACATCATTCTCCTGCCTCAGCCTCCCAAGTAGCTGGGACTACAGGCGCCCGCCACCACACCCGGCTACTTTTTTGTATTTTTAGTAGAGATGGGGTTTCACCGCATTAGCCAGGATGGTCTCGATCTCCTCACCTCGTGATGTGCCCGCCTCGGCCTCCCAAAGTGCTGGGATTACAGGCATGAGCCACTACACCCGGCCCATGATCCTATATTTTTAAATGGTAAATTATCTGATATGAGCTACAGTGAAACAGTATTGAAACAGTATTAGAACTATCTTTTCCACATACCTGCCCATTCTTCTTTTTTTTTTTTTGGCAGGGTCTTGTTCTGTCACCTAGGCTGGCGTGCAATGGCACAATCACGGCTCACTGCAGCCTCAACCTCCTGGGCTCAAGTGATTCTCCTGCCTCAGCCTCCCAGGTAGCTGGGAGTACAGATGTGCACCACCATGCCTGACTAATGTTTTTAAATTTTTGTAGAGATGGGGCCTTACTGGGTTGCCCAGGCTGGTCTTAAACTCCTGGGCTCAGGTGATCCTCCTGCCTCAGTCTCCCAAAGTGCTGGGATTACAGGCATGAGCCACCACACCCAGCCTTTCTTTTTATATTGTCTGTAATTATTATTTTATTTTATTTTTGAGACAGAGTCTCGCTCTGTCGCCCAGGCTGGAGTGCAGTGGCGCAATCTCGGCTCACTGCATCCTCCGCCTCCCGGATTCAAGCGATTCTCCTGCCTCAGCCTTCTTGAGTAGCTGGAACTACAGGCGCGCCACCACACTCAGCTAATTTTTTGTATTTTTAGTAGAGATGGGGTTTCACCATGTTAGCCAGGATGGCCTCGATCTCCTGAATTTGTAATCCGCCTGCCTTAGCCTTCCAAAGTGCTGGGATTATAGGCATGAGCCACTGTGCCTGGTCTGTCCGTAAGTTTCTTGAGGGCAAGCACTTGTATTATTATCTTGTATAATAATAATGTTATCATTTGTGCAATATATCGATTTTGTACACCCATTACTCTCCGTGTAGCCATCGCTGTGCACACAGCAGGCATGCAAACGCAGTTTGTCCATATAGCCAGAAAGTATTTGCATAGCACATTAGAACAAGCATTTAGTTCTTTACAAAGCACTTTGAAAGGGAAGATCATTTATTTTCATAACAACCCTGTGAGATAGTTACTATTATTATTAGAATCTGCATTTTCCAAATGAGGAAACTGTGGCTCAAAACAACTAAGCATCTTGTTCAAGTCATACAATCAGTTTATGATGCGATGGGTCTGGGATCCAAGGCCTTTGACTAGAATAAATGTGGAGCCTCTTCCTATAAGGGCCACAGAAGTCCACAAGCTGAAGAAGTGTATCCTCTGCCAAATGTCTTTTTTCCAGCCTCAAGTATGTTCCCTTTTTTCTAACTTTTCTCTTTGCTCTCTCCAACTGAGACAGCTGGTTCCAGTTTTTTCTTTTAGCCAAAGGGAATCCAATTCATTAGGATTTCTTCTGAGGCAGGCAGAGACTCTCCTGTTTATCCAAGCCCGTATCAGACTTATAAATGTATAATATAGTCATTAAACTCTGAAATACATGACACAGTCATAACCACACACAAGCTATTAAAAAGTTCCTTACCTCCAGTGGGAGTTATTCACTATGCTTACTGTTCTCTCCTCTTGGCAGGGCCAAGAGAGAACATGGGCTCTATTTGGGAGAAATCTTTTCTTTTCACCAAGAATCCTTCGAAAAGCAGTTATATTGCTGATAAAAACCTTATTTATTTGCACGCTTCTGAATGCATAGGAAGGCAATCACAAACAGCACAGTATGCCCTTTGCAAGGAAGAAAATCAAACAATACTGAAATGTGTAAAGTAAAAACAGAAAGTTCTCAAGAGAATGAGAAGAAGTCACAAAGTGGGAGAAATTATTTTTAAAAGATATATCTGATAAAGGACTGTTATCCAAAATATACAAAGAACTCTCAAAACTCAACAATAAGAAAATGAACAATCCAATTTTTTAAAATAACCAAATGACCTAAATAGACACCTCAACAAAGAAGATATCAGATGGAACACAGATGCATGAAAAGATGCTCAACATCATGTGCATCAGGGAATTTCAAATTAAAACACAACAAGATGCTACTACCCACCTATTAGAATAGTTAAAAACCAAAACAGTAACACCACCAAATGCTGGCAAGGATGAACAGCAAAGGAACTTTCATTCATTGCATGTGGAAATGCAAAATGGTACCGCCACTTTGAAAGACAGTTTGGCAGTTTCTTACAAAACTAAACATACTCTTACCATATGATCCAGCAATCGTGCTCCTCGGTATTTACCCAAATGAGTTGAAAACATGTCCGCACAAAAACCTGCACATGAATGTTTATAACAACTTTATTCATAACTGCCAAAACTCAGAAGCAACCAAGATGACTTCCAGTCGGTGAATGGATAAACTGTGGTACATCCAGACAATGGAGTATTATTCAATGCTAAAAAGAAATGGGCTATCAAGCCATGAAAAGATATGAAGGAATCTTAAATGCATATTACTGAATGAACAAAGCCCATCTGAAAAGTCTACATACTGTATGACTCCAACTATATGACATTCTAGAAAAGGCAAAACTATGGAGACAGTAAAGATCAATGGTTGCCAGGAGCTGGCAGGGGCAGGGGTTGCCTGGATGAATAGGCAGAGTACATAGGATTTTTAGGGCAGTGAGGCTACTCTGCATGATTCTGTAACAGTGGATGCATGTCATTACACATTTGTTCCAATGCACAGACTATACAGCACCAAGAGTGAACCCTAGGGTAAACTATGGACTTTGGGTGATAATGTGCAATGTAGGTTCACCATTTGTAACAAATGTATACTTTGGTGCAGATTTTGATAGTGGGGGAGGCTGGGCATATGTGGGGACAGGAAGTATATGGAAAATCTCTATAGCTTCTTACTATAGTTTGCTGTGAACCTAAAACTGCTCTTAAAAAATTGTCTATTTTTTTCAAGTAAAAGTTTTTTTCTCATGTCTCCCATGCCCAATCTACTCCCCTTGTGTAACTGTTAATGTTTAGTGTATTTTCTTTGTCTTTTTTTCTCACACACGCATGATGTCTATGTATATGTAAGTTTTTTGTTTGTTTGTTTTTGTTTGTTTTTTAAGACAGAGTTTCACTCTCGTCACCCAGGCTGGAGTGCAATGGCGTGATCTCCGCTCACTGCAACCTCTGCCTCCTGGGTTCAAGCAATTCTTCTGCCTCAGCCTCCTGAGTAGCTGGGATTACAGGCGCCCACCACGATGCCCGGCTAATTTTTGTATTTTTAGTAGAGACGGGGTTTCATCATGTTGGCCAGGCTGCTCTCAGACTCAGAAATACTTAAAAATAGCCAACTGTTCCAAGCAAGGAATAGTTAAGCCAACTATGATTTATTGCTAACTGAGCACTGTGCAAAGGAAACAACTTTGGGCTCTAAGGTAGTTAGAGTAGTGTGGTAGTAGGAATAGCAGTGGTAGAGTCAGACAGAACTGGGTTTAAAATCCCCCATCACTATTTAAACAAGTCGTGAGTCCTCTCTAATCCTCATTTTTCATCTGTACCATAAAAATACTAGTGCTCACTCAGAGGATTGCTGTATGGAATAAATTAAAAGTGAGAATGTATACAGGGTCCTCAGCAAAGGGCTTGGCACCTAATAGATGCTCCATTAGCTCCAATCCCTTCTCGGCCATAGACCCTCGTCCTGGTGATCATTATTACCCAACAGCTTGCCTCAGTGCCTGGCACAAAATAAGCAGTAAAATAAATGTTGGCTGAGTTGAACTGCAGTGGAACAACATAGCTTTTAAAAATCAATATTTGGAGACATGGGACATGGTTTAGTATTTCAAGCAAGATGAGACTGAATAGAGAGAATGCGAAGTGGACTCAAGGTTGGAAGGTCAGGGTTGGTGGAGGTCAGGGAAGTCCCAGCCACCCTGCACAGCAGAAAGGGCAGAGAAGGAAGGAAACAATCGCAGGTGAGCTCAGCCGCTCTCAGCACCAAAGAGGTGGTGCCCAAGGGGCTGGAAAAGCTTCTGGTAAACTTTACATCTGCCCTGGTAACGAGGTTTTCTCTGCATTGCTGCCATGACTCTCTGTTGACACATTAAGAAAGAAAGCCCAATACTATGAAAAAAATGCAGAGAAGTGAGTTCTCATAAGAGAAAAGGAAGGAGGACGCTCATGGCACAACCTATAGAATACTGCAGGAGCATTTCTTTTTTTATTTTTTTTGAGATGGAGTTTCACTCTGTTGCCCAGGATGGAGTGCAATGGTGCGATCACAGTTGTTCACTACAATCTCTGCCTCCCGGGTTCAAGCAATACTCCTGTCTCAGCCTCCCAAGTAGCTGGAACTACAGGCACCTGCCACATGAGCGGCTAATTTTTGTATTTTTAGTGGAGAAGGGGCTTCATCTTGTTGGTCAGGCTGGTCTCGAACTCCTGACCTCAGGTGATCCACCTGCCTTGGCCTCCCAAAGTGCTGGGATTACAGGCATGAGCCACTGCACCTGGCCTGCAGGAGCATTTCTTTTTTTTTTTTTTTTTCTTTTATTTTCTTTTTTTGAGACAGAGTTTTACTCTTGTTGCTCAGGCTGGAGTGCAATGGCATGATCTCGGCTCACTGTAACTTCTGCCTCCTGGGTTTAAGCGATTCTCCTGCCTCAGCCTCCCGACTAGCTGGGATTACAGGCACGCGCTACCACACCCGGCTAATTTT
Organism: Piliocolobus tephrosceles; assembly: GCF_002776525.5. Classification (NCBI taxonomy): domain Eukaryota; kingdom Metazoa; phylum Chordata; class Mammalia; order Primates; family Cercopithecidae; genus Piliocolobus; species Piliocolobus tephrosceles. Next base: position 66,139,152 of record NC_045448.1, on the reverse strand, counting down.
GTATTTTTAGTAGAGATGGGGTTTCTCCATGTTGGTTAGGCTGGTCTTGAACTCCTGACCTCAGGTGATCTGCCCACCTTGGCCTCCCAAAGTTCTGGAATTACAGGGGTGAGCCACCGTGCCCGACCCGGAGAATTTCTTACAACAAAAATAATTTTGGTTTTATATTACAAAAATATATCCCCCTACTGTAAGAGGAAAAAATCATCCATTATCTAACCAGAGAAAACCCTTGCTAAGACCTTGCTCTTATGCCCTTGTAGATTTATTCCTGTGTCTGCATACATATATCTTGCACATATCATAAGTATAAAATATTATATGTGTTTTCCATACAGGATATCCTCCTATCATGTCAATAAACAATCATCTATGACATCATTTTTAATGGCTGAATAAAATTCCAACGTCTGGCTAACCCATACCTTATCTAATCAATCATCTATTGTCAGACACTTGGGTCATTTCCAAAATCTTGCTACTATCAACAGAGCTGCCAGGAACTTCCTTAGAGTCATGCCCTGAACTTCTGATCCTCTTTCACAGAAGGGTGAGAGAGAACAATGAGCTATTTGCTAAAGTCGACTTCAACCCCAACCCAGCACCCTCTTGTTCCCACCCATGATGATACTCAGAAGTCCTCTGGAGACCAACTGGGGCAATCCACGGTCAGGACCTCAGATGCCCGAGGATCTGCCCCCACTCATAGAAGCAGCATCTGAGTCTCTTTGAATCCACAGAATAATCATTATTATTTCTTTGAGACAGGCTCTTGCTCTGTCACCTGGGCAGGAATGCAGTGGCATTATCAGGGCTCACAGCAGCCTCAACCTCCTGGGCTCAAAAATCGTCCCACCTCAGCCTCCTGGGGAGCTGGGACTATAGGTACGCATCAGCACACCCAGCTAATTTTTGTAATTTTTTGTAGAGATGGGGTTTCACCATGTTGCCCAGGCTGGTCTCAAACTCCTGAGCCCAGGCGATCCACCCACCTCAGCCTCACAGAGTTCTGAGATTACAGGCGGGAGCCACCATGGAATCCACAAAATTAGATGTGGGGGCCCAGAAACCAGGCCAGCTCTAGCCACAATTGGGAGACAGATTCAGGAGGTCCTGGGTCACCATCAGCTCCCTCTTGAGTGTTTCCCTTCCTCAATACTGTCCTGTCCTCCCAAGAGGAAACTACCTAGTCCCCAAACCCCAGAGTCCTGCTCTCAGATTGACAACCCCATTTCTACAGCTGTGACAGCAGTCAGGCTAGAAAGAGCCACACCTTCCAGCAACATCTTTTTATGAAGCTCCCTTTAACATCTTGAGTCAGCCATGTTTGGAACTAAACACTGCAGAAAGGCATAAGATGACTAAACCATCATCCCTGCCCTCAGGTGGCTTCCACTCTGGATTACTCTCCAGAGCTGTCAAAACAAAGTACCACAAACTGGGTGACTGCAAACAACAGAAATGTGTTGTCTCACAGTTCTAGAGGCTACAGGTCAGAAAGCAAGCTGTTGGCAAGCCCATACTCCCTCCCAAGGGTCTAGGGAAGAATCTTTCCTTGCTTCTTCCTAGCTTCTAAGGGTGGCTGGCAAACCTTGGCATTGCTTGGCTTGCAGCTACACCACTCCAATCTCTGCCTCCAACTTCACATGGCCTCCTTCTCTGTGTATCTGTGTCTCTGTGTCCAAATTTCCCTCTTCTTATCAGACACTAACCGTACTGGATTGAGGGTCTCTCTAATCCAGCACGATTTCATCTTGACTAATTATTAGGTTGGTGCGAAAGTAATTGCAGTTTTTGCTATTGAAAGTAATTGCAAAAACCGCAATTACTTTTGCACCAACCTAACAAATTTGTAAAGACCTTATCTTCAAATAAGATCACGTTCTGGGGTTCTGTGTGGACATGAATTTTGGGGAGACACTACTCAACCCAGTACACTCACAGATAGAGGCAAAGATGAATGTAAAACATCAGGCTTGGCACAGTGGTACACACCAGTAATCCCAACACTTTGGGAGGCCAAGGTGGGAGAATCACTTGAGGTCAGGAGTTCAAGAGCAGCCTGGGCAACAAAATGAGACTCTGTCTCTAAGAAACAACACGTAAATAAAAATAAATAAAAATCAAAACTGCAGGTATGAAAAATTACCTAAAGCTAAAAGCTAAAATAAGCTTTAAATGAACCAGGAGGGAAAAGATGTAGGTGTGAGTATGAGGTGTGAGGAATTGTGAGCCTGGGGGTTTCTTACAAGCACCTTTAAGTCACTTTGTCTTGTACCTCCTGGTCTGGCTATGCCTAGGAGTCAGACTTGCTGTGAGACCCCCATGGGCCCCCTAAAACTCCCTGTGGAATAAGGAATAGTTCTTGACTTCATCTTTTTTTTTTTTTTTTTTTTTTGCCATGACTATTTCAGTGTAACTTCTTGATTTCTCTCCAGCTCTACTCACAAGCCCGTTTCCTTTCAACCATAAGTTCTGGAGACAATCATGGCAGGAAAAAGGCAAACCTTAATGAGGAACATACAAAGGCAAAACTGCAACAGCTTTTCCCCCAATTTGCTGTGCTTTCTGCACATTTTTTCCCCTTGCCTCTGCTATTTCCAGTTTTGAAAAGTGGGGAAGGTGAGGGAAGCAGCATTATCCTTTTTGAATCTGTGAGGTTGCTCTTTCCTGCCCCAGCTGTGCACTGCTGCTCACATAGCAGGGTCGTACAATCTCAGTGAGATAAGGAGGGTGGGGCCGTCCTCGAGCCAGCGCAGGCAAGAGTCTCTGCACTTCCAGAGCTGAACCTCGGTGGAGAAAGGGCTTGGTGGGTGCTGAGATTTCAGAGATACCACTTGACAATCAAGTCGTTAAAGAGGCAGTAGGGTTTTCTTCAGAAGCATATGCCCCCACACCTAAACCTTCCCCTTGAACAATCTCAAAAAAGCTATAATTTTTCTCCACCAACTCTTATGGATAACAGCAGAACTCAGAACATGGGCTGTCACAGTCGATGCCCCATCCAGAGATTCTCCCCAGCACAGGGTCCAGTGGGACCATGACCCTGACCCCAGGCTTTCTTCTGCAAGCATCTTTGACTCTTGGCCTAAGAACTGTCTTCAGCTACCTGGGGAGAGTGTCCTGAAAGTACAGGGGAGGAAAGCTTTTGGGAGCAACCCTCAAGCAATGAGTAATAGGAGGGGATGAAAAAGACCCCAACTTTCTTGCCCTTGGCAAGAGGAGAGACAGCTCTGAGGTTTGCTCTCTGCAGTCTCCCAGAGGTCCCCAGCAGGACCGAACCTGAGTGCCCACAGCGGAAACCTGCTCATTAATGTATCCCGTACTGTCTCACTTCCCCTCTTCCTTACCTGTGCCTCCTGGGGTCGCCTCTCAAATACACGACTTGCACTCAAATCTGTATCATCAGGTCAGTTTCTGAGGGCACCCAACTTAAAACACATAGTTGCATTAATGCGTGTTTTCCTTTTGGATGGTGAGCGCCCCACAGACAGCCAAAAACCGTATTTCTCTGAGAACTCACCCTGCCAAATGCTTTCTGTGAATTACCTCATCTCATCTGCATGACAACCCTAAGAGGCCACCACTATTATTATTATCCCCATTTTACAAATGAGAAAAATGAAGCTCAGAGAGCTTAAGTCACTCATCCAAGGTCACACAGAAGAGCTGGGATCTGAACCAAGGTGGTCTCTCTCTGAAGTTCACACTCTTAATGACTGCATATTACATATGGTATTCAATCATGGTGTGAAAGGAAGGAAGACGGTAGCAAGCAAACTTGACAAGCACTGGTACACTGTTCATTATTTGATGCTAGAGATCAGCCAATTTCTCAAACATGTTTAAGACCCAATGGAGATACAGGCCATCACAGTGTCCCTCCCCACACTGTCATGTACCTTTTTTCTGTTCATTTATTGATTCCTAATTGTGTCAAGACACTGAATTAGGACCTGTGGAGGTCACAAATTAAAGCAAATTTGAGGAGCTTATCGTCTACTAGAGGGTGTAGGAGAGGGACAAAGATAAGGTAGAAGTGCCTGGAAAGATAAATGACAAGACCAGAGCTTCCATCAGGCTCAGCTGATTCCTGGCCAAGTGCACTGAGCAGAGAAGTGCCATGTTCTCAGAGAAGGTGGCCCCTGGGAACTGGAATGGACAGCTGACCTGGAAAAATAAGGCTTAGAGAATGAGGGGAGTTTGCTGGCTAGGAGCAGGGCTGGAGAGGGAGAATGAAAGGGGAGAGGCACATGAGCAAAGCTATAAAGCCAGGAGATATCAGGTGATTCTCTTCATCACTCTGCCTCCCCCACCTTTCCTCAGGTCAGAACAACTAGGGAGCCGAAGGGGGTGACTGAAAAAGATGTTTACCAGGAGGGAAACCACGTTTCAAGAGACAATGGCTGAGGATTGTAGATACATGGTAATTCACGACTACTTTTCAAGCCAAGACATGGATAAAGTACACAAACCACATACTGAACAAGTCACCCTTCCTGCAGGTCTAAGAGGGCTGATTGATTAAGATGACGTGTGTGACCGCTGTGGCTCCCCAGTCTGAAAACTTGGCACCAGAAGACACTGTGTAACTGCCAGTCTTTCTGTTGTGCTTGGATCGCACTGCTTGGAACTCGGGAGTGTCACAAACTTTGGGGGCTGAAGACATTTCCCTGATGCCTTGGCAACTGAGACCTCATTTACAGCTCCTGTGCTGGGAGAGGATTTCTTCTGTGCTTACCTTCACCCTTCACCCCAGTGAGGGCATGGGCAGGAGAGATTGGCACACTGGGTAAGAAAGAGAGAGAGCCCAGCCAAATACTCTGCACCATTTTGTAAGGAGAAATCAGGCATGGAAAGCCTTGAAGACTCTGGGCTACCTCAGGCAGAATTTGCTCAAGAATAACATCACTCTTTCTGTTTTTAATTTATTTTCTCAAAAATTGAGATGGGCCAGGCATGATGGCTTATGCCTATAATCCTGGCACTTTGGGAGGCTGAGATGGGAGGATGGCTTAAGCCCAGGAGTTCAAGACCAGACTGGGCAACATAGTGAGATGCTGTCTCTATAATAAAAAAAATACAAAAATTAGCCAGGTGTGGTGGCACATGCCTGTAGTCCCAGCTACTTGGGAGGCTCAGGTGGGAGGACTGCCTGAGCCCGGGAGGTTGGGGCTGCGGTGAGCCAAGATCGCACGACCACATTCCAGCCTAGGCGACAGAGTGAGACCCTATCTCAAAAAAAGAAGTGAAAAAAAAAACAGAGACGGAGTCTGTGTTGCCCAAGCTGATCTCGAACTCCTGGGCTGAAGTTATCCATCCACCTCAGCCTCCCAAAGTGCTGGGATTACAGGCATGAGCCACTGTGCCCACAGGTCTTGCTCTTGGTGGCTGTGTTCAGAGCTAACAGCCCCTCATATTCCCTCAGCATGCCCCAAATACATATACAATCTAAGTAAACACAATGTCTGTTCTTCACAACCTACCCCAAGTCCCAAACAGATGGCTGCCCCCAGACTCCTTTCAGATAGAAATTCCACAACCACCATTCTTACCAGCTTTACATTGGGGCACCTAGAGTTTTATAGCCAGGGCTATAGGAAGGCAAGTCCCAGGATCCAAGTCCCAGGAAGTTAAAAATAGTTTGCCATTTCTTCAGCAAGATACCAGGCGCTGTTGAAGTGACACTGTGTAACCAACAAGTTTATGTAAGGATCATGCCCCCAGCTTTCCCTACACCCTGCCCTAGATGCAGCAAATACAGGTGTATTGATGCCAATGGGGCGATCTTTGCCCAGTGGGGCCCGGGAGCAAAAGTGTAAATGCTTCCCCATTTCCTCTCCCCCGACCCTAGGATGTTCCTGAGATGCATTTCATAAATCTTGTCAGAAGGTTCTGCGTAGGGATAGCCAACTCAGTAACTCATTATTTTATTGTGATGGGGTTCAGAACACACTACCCCAAAATAAGGCACCTTGGCATTTGAGGAAACAGAAGAAGCAGGAAAGTCTCTCTGACCTTTTCTTGACCTTCTCCCCTGAAACAGACCAGAAAAGAATGTTCTTACATTCCCCTAAAGTAGGTCATAAGGGCCAGGTGCAGTAGCTCATGCCTGTAATCCCAGCATTTTGGGAGGCCAAGACAGAAGGACTGCTTGAGGCCGGGAATTCAAGACTAGCCTGGGCAACACAGTGAGACCCTGACTCTGCAAAAAAAAATCAAAAAATTAGCCAGGCACGGTGGTGCACGTCTATGGTCCCAGCTGCTCAGGAGGCTGAGGATGGAGGATTGTTTGAGCCCATAAGGTCAAGGCTGCACACTGCAGCTTTGATGGTGCCACTCCACTCCAGCCAAGGCACCAAAGCAAAATCTTGTCTTAAAAAAAAAGTAGTTGATAGGTCATAAAACCCTCATTCAGGCCAGATGAGGCAGCTCACACCTATAATCCTAGCACTATGGGAAGTGGAGGTGGGAGGATCACTTGAGTCCAGGAGCTCAAGACCAGCCTGGGCAACATCGTGAGACCTCATCTCTATAAAAATGTTAAACCATTAGCTGCGCATGGTGGCAAGGTGGGAGGATCACTTGAGCCTGGTAGGCAGAGTTGCAGTGAGCACTATACTCCAGCCTGGGCAACAGAGTGAGACTCTGTCACAAAATAAATAAATAAACGCCCTAATTCCAGAGGTGCCCTCCCTATGCCTGAAGGAAAGAAATGTCCTTATCCCTGAAGACACAGGGACCCAGAGAAGAATTTGAACAAATGAGCCTTGCTAAACTCCCCCCAGTTGATTACTGTTAGGTCCTACCTCCTTTGTCCAATCATGTGACCTCTCCACGACTGGCCACGCTTCATCAAACCTAAACATAAAAAAAAAAACAAGCTTGACTGGGCACAGTGGCTCACACCTGTAATCCCAGCACTTTGTAGGCCAAGATGAGCAGATCTCCTGAGGTCAGGAGTTCAAGACCAGCCTGGCCAACATGGTGAAACCCTGTCTCTACTAAAAATACAAAAAAAATTAGCCAGGTGTGGTGGCGCTCACCTGTAGTCCCAGCTACTCAGGAGGCTGAGGCAGAAGAATTGCTTGAACCTGGGAGGCGGAGGTTGCGGTGAGTTGAGATCACGCCACTGCACTCCAGCCTGGGTGACAGAGTGAGACTTCATCTCAAAA
>NC_045448.1:66105536-66126977 GCF_002776525.5 Piliocolobus tephrosceles | reverse complement strand
TGTTAGCCAGGATGGTCTCGATCTCCTGACCTCGTGATCTGCCCGTTCGGCACCCAGCTAATTTTTTTGTATTTTTAATAGAGATGGGGTTTCACTATGTTGGCCAGGGTGGTCTCGAACTCCTGACCTCAGGTGATCCACATGCCACAGCCTCCCAAAGTGCTAGGATTACAGGCGCAAGCCACTGCACCCAGCCTGAATATGCTTCTTTCTTGTTACCTTGTCTTTTATTATAGGTGCCTCAGCTAAGGTACTCAGGAATCTCAAAAGATATCACTTGGCTTCTGAAAGTGACCCAGTAGGGCACAGTGGTGTGGGTCTCCTTAGATCCCATTTTCTGTTGGTGCTGCACGTGAACCTTTTCTGTTGTAACCAGTCAGGCATTGACTCTGAGAAGTCCTCATGTAACCCACAGAAGGAGGAGAAGATGATCCCTCTATCTACAGTGGATAGGCATAGCAGGTGAATTCTTTTCACTAAATCCTGTTTCATTTTGTTGATTCACTAGAACTCATCTTGTGGGAGGACCACTGACTCACCATGCAAAAGTGGGAAGATCAGTTTCATTAGAAGTGGGATGTTTCACACGTTTCTTACATACACACTTCAGGACACAAAGTCGGGTGATGTGGTTTGGCTGATGTTTAAGTGCCCTCAACCCAACATCAAGATTTTAACCAAATATAGCAAGGAGTCTTCAATTTGAGAATCCAGCTCCCTCTTCCAAAGCAGATGATAGGTGAGAATAAGGGAGGAGGGTGGGGAAGTGGGAGAAAGATGGGATTCAAGTTAAAATAAACCCGAGAGGAAAGACCAGAATTCTAAAGAGAAGGAAAGAAAAATCTCATCTACACCTTCTTCTGTTTGAGTACCTAGGTCTGACCATAATCGCTTTCAAAGCGACAGAAAACATCCAGAAATATATGTGTCACGCATGGTAAAGGTTGAGTTTTATCTTGAGTGGGAAACTAAGATGGCAAGTAGTTAAAAAAAAAAAAAAAAAGTAGTGTTTCAGTTTTCAGCACTCATCACAGATCAAAATTCACATTTTAAGCTCAAAACTAACTGTTTTATAAATTATAAACTTATTTTGATATATTAAAAATCTGAACACTGGAACAAAAACTTATTTCTGAGTTTTTCAAGTGTGTGAAAAACAAAAAACCTTCTTTTTTCCATATCCTTTTCTGGCAGCAGGGGGCTGTTGACATCTACCAAAGTCCTTAGTATCTAGTTATACAATATCCTGAAGGCTAGCTAGAAGCATGAGCTGTGCAATCCCACTCCTAGGTATTTACTCAAGAGAAATGAAAAGTTACATTCACATGAAAATCTGCACAAATGTTGGCTGGCCGCAGTGGCTCACGCCTGTAATCCCAGCACTTTGGAGGCCGAAGCGGGCGGATCACGAGGTCAGGATATCGAGACCATCCTGGCTAATATGGTGAAACTCCGTCTCTATTAAAAATACAAAAATTAGCCAGGAGTGGTGGCGGGCGCCTGCAGTGCCAGCTACTGGGGAGGCTGAGGCAGCAGAATGGCATGAACCCAGGAGGCGGAGCTTGCAGTAAGTTGAGATCGCGCCATTGCACTCCCGCCTGGGCAACAGAGCGAGATTCTGTCTCAAAAAACAAAAAAAGAAAAAAAAAAAGAAAAATCTGCAAAAATGTTTATGCACCTTTATTCATTCCACGCTGGGCACAGCTCACATGTCCTTCACCCGAAGAATGGATAAACAAACAGCGGTACATCCATTCAATGTAATATTTCTCTGCAACAAAAAGGAACAAAAGATGGATGTATGCAGATTATGCTAAATGAAAGAAACTAGTCTCAAAGGGCTGTATGATTCCGTTTGTATAACATTCTAGAAAAAGCAAACAGAAAACTGACCGCTGGGCATACAGGGGGTAGGGGCAAACAGAAGGAAGGGATCGAGGCTGGGCACAGTGGCTCATGCCTGTAATCGCAGCACTTTGGGTGGTCGAGGCAGGAGGATCACATGAGGTCAGGAGTTTGAGATCAGCCTGGCCAACATGGTGAAACCCTGTCTCTACCAAAAGTACAAAAATTACCCAGGTGTAGTGGTGCATGCTGCAGTCCCACATACTTGGGAGGCTGAGGCAGGAGAATCGCTTGAGCCTGGGAGGCAGAGGTTGCAGTCAGTGAGCTGAGATTGCGCCACTGCCCTCCAGCCTGGGTGACAGAGGGAGACTCCATTTCAAAAAAAAAATTAGAAGGAAGGGATTGATTACAAAAGGACACAAGGGAATTTTTGAGGGTGATGGAGCTGTTCTATATCTTTATTACGGTGGTAAGGATTACAAAGCTGTATTTCATTTGTCAATCCTCATAGAATTGTACACTGCCAAAACAAAGTGAATTTTACTTTATGTAGATTATACCTCCATTTAAATTATTTATTTATTTTTAAAGACAGAGGTCTCCTTATATTGCCCAATCATGCCTCAGCCTCCAGAGTAGCTGGGACTATAGGCGCACACCCTATAGGTTATATACATAAAAAAAAAAAAAAAAAAGACATGGGCCTTGGGGTCACCAGCCTTACAGAACCTCAGCCCCACCATTTCCTTAGCTGTGTAACCTTGGACAAGTTCCTTAAGCCTTCTGGGCCTTGGTATCCTCATCTGTACATGGTGATGTAATAGTTCCTGGTTCACAGGTTTGTTAGGAGGATGCAGTGAATGTGTATATGTATTGCAGTGCCCGACACCCATTCCGCATTAGGTCTCACTATGACTAGCTGGCCAAGAGTCACTGCATGAAGTCCCTTCTCAGCTGGGCCTAACACCTGTCTGCCCTGTGCTCTATCTCCCACCTCCCTCCAAGTGGCCCTCTGCCCCGCTGGATTCCTGGGAGGTACCACCGCAGGGCAGCTAGCTTCTTGGCATTTTATCAGACTACACTAAACATTGTTTGATTATAGGTTCTAATACTCTTTTTTCTTTAGTTTTGGGGGGCAAGTGTGTGTGTCATATCGCCTAGCTAACACTTTCTCTTGAAAACTTTCTGTCCAATTTCACCATTTTAAAGATCCCAAGCAGACTTTTTCATAGTTAGTAAGTTATGTGAAATGTCCCATTCATTATATTAAGTAACAAGATGAACCCTTCCTGATAGATTTTCATGGGTTAGGATGAAGTTCGGGGCACTAACCACATGTGTACTGTGGGCAGGATTTGACAGGGACAATCACACTGTGAGAGTTTATGGAGCACCCTGTCTGTGCCAGGAGTGCTGGGCCTCTAGGCAGTCACACAGCTCCTTCCCAGCTTCTGAACCTGAGTATACATGCTGTCAATATGCAGACACCTCACTCTTGGGGTCTCTGTTTCTTCACTGTGATTTTTTTTTTTTTTTTTTTTTAAGATGGACTCTTGCCCTGTTGCCAGACTGGAGTGAAGTGGTGCAATCTCGGCTCAGCGCAACCTCCGCCTCCCAGGTTCAAGCGATTCTCCTACCTCAGCCTCCTGAGTAGCTGGGATTACAGGTGCCCACCACCACACCTGGCTCATTTTTGTACTTTTAGTAGAGACAGGGTTTTGCCATGTTGGCCAGGCTGGTCTTGACTCGGCCTCCCAAAGTGCTAGAATTACAGGTGTGAACCACCGTGCCCAGCTTACTTTTGTGTTTTTTGGAATTTTTATATTTTTAGTAGAGACAGAGTTTCACCATGTTGGCCAGGCTGGTCTCAAACTACTGACCTCAAATGATCCACCCACCTCAGCCTCCCAAAGTGCAGGGATTACAGGCATGAGCCACCGCGACTGGTCTCTCCACTCTGATTTTAAAGGCCCATTCTGGACCCATTCCAGGGGTCTATGACTTGGAAACGTCATTGTAATCAGTGGTGGCTATGGGAACTGATAATGGTGGTGACAGATGAGGATGCTTCCAACCTGGAGAAGAGGAAGAAGTTAAAGGAGGGCAGGCACGATGGCTCATGCCACAGTCCCAGCACTTTGGGAGGCCAAGGTGGAAGAATCATTTGAGCCCAGGAGTTAAAGACCAGCCTGGGCAACAGAGCAACGCCCGTTTCTATAATAATTGTTCTTAATTGAAAAAAAAAAAAAAAGTTAAAGGAGTGTTTTTAATGGAAGTAGCTAATTTACAAGTTTCCATTCCTTTTGCTGCTTTGAGACTACTTGTGAAGGACTAGAAAGATATATAGCCCCTCGCATGTAGTAGGAGAATGGGGAGAGAGCACGGGAGGGCTTCGACTGATATTTTTGAAGTTTTATTCCTTAAAAACATGTGTAAGTCAATTCATTAAAACCAAAAGTTAAATAGGGGTGTTCAGAGTCCACACCCATGAGTTATAATGCACTCTGCACTTTTTCACATGTTCGAAATATTTCTCAATCATTTTTTTTAGAGACACCATCCCTTCTTAAGTAGTCATGAGAACTGTGGTGCAGGGCATTTTTCATCACAGAAAGGGTATTTCTGTGTCTAGCTGAGCAATCAGTTATTCCTTGGAAACAACACCCCGCTGATTCGTTCTCCCTCTCCCCTCCGAATGTTGCACAGGATCCTGCCTATACCGATGCTTGGATAAACGAATAAACTAACGGATACTTAAGTTCCTTTATTTTCTTATTTTTTGATTTTTTTAATTTTTGAGAAGGATTCTTGCTCTGTCACCCAGGCTGCAGTGCAGTTGCACAATCTCGGCTCACTGCAACCTCTGCCTTCTGGGTTCGAGCAATTCTCCTGCCTCAGCCTCCCTAGTAGCTGGGATTACAGGCATGTGCCATCACACCCAGCTACTTTTTGTATTTTTAGTAGAGATAAAGTTTTACCATGTTGGCCAGACTGGTCTCAAACTCCTGACCTCCAGTGATCAGCCTGCCTTGGCCTCCCAAAGTGCTGGGATTACAGGCGTCAGCCACCACGCCCGGCCTTAAGTTCCTTTAAACCCTTCATACTAGCAGGTCAGCTCCGCCTCCATACTCCTTGCCCCACCCGGGGCCGACATCCTGCTGATGGAGCAGGTTTGAGCAAGCTTTGCTCAAGGGCAGCTCCCGAAAGAACTCGGGTGCCCTGGCTGGGCCAAGGAATAAATAGGACTGTGCGTTTCAAAGGAAGGGGTGAAAGGAGGGGTGAATCAGCCTCGCCTCAAAGGCTAAAAATAATCTGGCTTTGTAGACTCTTCCTTCAACTACTCAGGGCCCGGAAAATGGGAGGTGGGGAGAAAAGGGTGGGATCTTTGCATCAGTCCTAACTATTAAGCATGTGTTTGTCAGAAAAGAGTTAAAAGGGAACCTTCATCCTAGGCTGTCTTCCAAGTCTACTTCTTATAACTTGAACTCGTCACTCATCTTGTTTGTAATAAATGCAATTAGAAGGAGCCAGGTGGGTTGCCTCTGTTGTCTTGTCCCACTGTTGTCTCTTGTCTCACAGTTTAGAGAAAAGCCCAGACAGGCACCGGATGCAAGTCAGCCTCCCTGAAGCCTGAATCCCCACATGCACCTGAGCCCGGACATGTGGCCTATATGGGTACAGAATTCTATCTCTTTTCAGGTGGTTTGGGCTGATCCCCTACATACTTTCGTAACAAAGGAGACAATGAGCAGGAGATGCTTGTACCCTCCTTGAGAAATCCAAGGCCAGGCGTGGTGGCTCAAGCCTGTAATCCCAGCACTTTGGGAGGCTGAGACGGGCGGATCACGAGGTCAGGAGTTCGAGACCATCCTGGCTAACACGGTGAAACCCCGTCTCTACTAAAAAATACAAAAAGCTAGCCAGGCAAGGTGGCTGGCGCCTGTAGTCCCAGCTACTCGGGAGGCTGAGGCAGGAGAATGGCGTAAACCCGGGAGGCGGAGCTTGCAGTGAGCTGAGATCCGGCCACTGCACTCCAGCCCTGGCGACAGAGCGAGACTCCGTCTCAAAAAAAAAAAAAAAAAAAAAAAAAAGAGAAATCCAAGTGGCGTTCCAGCCTTCCTGTGGTCAGATGCAAGCTTCCTGTGTGTGCCAGGGATGCAGTTTTCTCTTTACTGGGTTTCCTTTACTCGTGGTCTGCAAATTCTCTCAGTAAGACAAGGACTCCTTGCTGTCCAGCGTGCTTCTCTACCCTACCTGAACCTGGGTGTTTGTAAACCTGTCAGAAATCCCAGAGGGCTGACTTCCTTTATAAACTAGGTTAGAGACCGTCAGGGAAACCTACTTACTGGCCAGCACCTGGGGATGTCAGAGCTACAGCCTTGTAATGGGTTCCAGGACTACGCAATTTTCCCTGAGGCAGTAAGCAACATGGGAGGTTCTGCTCCTTTTCATCTGCTGAGTAAAACCTTTTCCCTGCAAACTAGGTCTTCCTAAGTGCAATGACTTGTGTGTGGAACTGCACACCATGACTGGCTCCAGCCTAGTCACCCTCCAACACAGAAGTCTCACCCAGTGGGGCACGAGGCTGCCACATAGCCACTTCCTTTTTCTTGGTGACTATGCCACCTCCATTGGTTGGAAAGGTATATCAAGGAGTCCAGCTTCCTTAACCCAGTTGTTATTGCCACATATTTGCCAGGATTTTATGTGTTGCAGAAACACTTCAATTTTTTCATAGGATCGTTGCGAGTCAGGATGGTTCTGAGCAGCTTCCAAATGAGGTGAGAAGGCAGTAAACTCCCTGGACGTGGACTTGAAAAACCATCAGATTCCACCCCCTTAAATCCCAAAATACACTTCTTTGTTCTTTGAATTACTTACAAAAAATAATATGAACAGCTGACATCTCCTCAAGACTTACTCTCTACCAGGCTGTACCTGTGCTAAGCTTTTAAATAGATCAATTCCTTCAGTCCCCACATTTACAGGAATTGGGGGTTGGGGGTGGGGGGGCTGAGGTTTTAACAGAGTCATAAAAGGTTCCACTGTCATGCAACCATAAAAGGGATTTCAACTCAGGTCTGTCTAGCTCTACATCCAGAGCTAGTAACCATGATGTCCAGAAGTGCTCTGTTGAGACGCAAGTGGTCTAGTGTGGAGAGTGTACAAGAACAAACCTTGGCAGACTTGTGTTTGAATCTCTAGATCACATCCTAATTTTCTTTATTTTATTTTATTTTATTTTTTAGAGATGGATTCTTGTTCTGTCACCTAGGCTGGAGTGCAGTGGCTCCATCATAGTTCACTGTATCCTTAAGCTCCTGGCCTCAACTCATCCTCCTGCTTCAGCTTTCCAAAGTGCTGGGATTACAAGTGTGAGCCTACGTCCTAATTTTCTATATGACTGTGAGGACTAGCACCATCTCTCTGGGTGTCACAGCTGAAGAAAATAAATAATGGTATTAGGTCAGCCTGTTTCTCAAAAGTGCTTGCTTGTGTTTTACCGCTAATCTCTAAAGGAAATGGAAAGGAGATAAGCAAACAACATACAAGAGGAAGCGACCAGGATTCTTCAGTCTTGCCAGGTCTTCTTAGAAAGATCACAGGAGGGCAGGGCCCCTTTTCTAAATGGTATCTGGAGACCAAAGCCCTCCCACCTGTCTTCTCTGGGTTGTGTGAAACCTTCCCACTATCATTAGACAAAGGAGTCCTAAAAAACAACCTCGAAATGGGCCAATTTAAGAGTCCAGGTTTCATTTACATCTCGAGGGAAATAAGCTGACCCCTTTTCCAGTTACTGAAGCCATTAAACTCAGAAAGGGCTCTCCCCAAAAACAAGCAAGAGAGGTGTCTGAGCATACCCTGAAAAGGCCCCATAATGGGCATCAAAATTATCTGAAGTTTGATCTACATCTTTTAAAATACAGACAAAGGGCTGGGCACGGTGGCTCACACCTGTAATCCCAGCACTTTGGGAGGCAGAGGTGGGTGGATCACGAGGTCAAGAGATGGAGACCATCCTGGCCAACATGGTGAAACCCCATCTCTACTAAAAATACAAAAATTAGCCAAGCGTTGTGGCAGGTACCTGTAGTCCCAGCTATTTAGGAGGCTGAAGCAGGAGAATCTCTTGAAGCTGGGAGGTGGAGGTGGCAGTGAGCCAAGATCTCACTGAGAGGTGAAGCCAGATGGACTTCCTGGGTCAAGTGGGGACTTGGAGAACTTTTCTGTCTTAGCAAGGGGATTGTAAAATGCACCAATCAGCGCTCTATAAAAACGCACAAATCAGTGCTCTGTAGCTAGCAAGAGGATTGTACAATGCACCAATCAGTGCTCTGTAAAAACGCACCAATCAGCACTCTGTAGCTAGCAAGAGGATTGTACAATGCACCAATCAGCACTCTGTAAAAACGCACCAATCAGCACTCTGTAGCTAGCAAGAGAATTGTACAATGTACCAATCAGCGATCTGTAAAATGCACCAATCAGAGCTCTGTAAAATGCAATAATCAGCAGGATCCTAAAAGTAGCCAGTCGCAGGGAGGATTGAAAAAGGGCACTCTACTTAGACAGAAATGGAATATGAGAGGGGCCAATAAGGGAATAAAAGCTGGCCACCCCAGCCAGCACTGGCAACCCACTCTGTTCCCTTTCCATGCTGTGGAAGCTTTGTTCTTTCACTCTTCACAACAAATCTTGCTGCTACTCACTCTTTGGGCCCACGCCACCTTTAAGAGCAATAACACTCACCGTGAAGGTCTGCAGCTTCATTCTTGAAGTCAGGGAGACCACGAACCCACCGGCAGGAACAAACTGCAGACACAGCACCATTGCACTCAAGCCTGGTGACAGAGCAAGATGCCGTACTGTTATTCCTCCCACCTCATAGACAGGGAAACTATTCTCCACTTCATTGCTGCCTTTCCTTTAATTACACCCAAGGATGTACTACAATTGGCCTGTGGCTTCTCCCACTTTGGACATTATGGATGTGCGCCTTCCCTTCACGAAGACTGTATGAGAATCTTTATTATTATCATTTTCAAACTATAAAGTATATAATAAACATTATGGTAAGCATAATTCCCTCCAAGTTTCACCCTTCTGTAAGGCTGAGAAGCCCCTTCTACTCCTCTGAGAATCCCTGAAACATGAAGTTGCTTTGGGTGTTGCATTATTTCAGATAAAGACCCAGTTTAATGTGGTGATAAGCAGCTTGGACTCAAAGCATGGGCTCAGGAGTTACAAATCCCCACTCAGCCACCTCCCCCTTGTGTGATTTTGGGCTATTCATGTACCCTCTTAGCCTCAGTTACTTACCTGTAAAATGGGGGTAATAATAGGAATTACCCATAGGGATGCTGGGAGGATTAAATGAGCTAATGCATATATAATGCCTGTCACAGAGTAAGTGATCAAGAAATATCAGCTGCTTTTCTTATTAAAGAGACTTTGGACGGAGGTTGCTTTAAGCAAGACCTTTTAGGTAACAGTGTCTAAAACCATACTTCCAAGGATGGGAAAATTATTGCCATTGATTTCAAATAATCTTCAGATGTCAGACCAGACATACTGATGTTTGGCTGAAAATGAGATCTCTAAAACAATGTCTTAGATTCTGAGCATGGGAGTGGGTATGGGGTAAAGTCTACTGACTCCTGTAACCCAACTGAGTACCTTTATGAACCCAAAATCCATTTACAGGGAAGAGTGAATCCAAGAGACACTATAGGGTGATCCCTCTGAGACCACAGCAGAACTGAGCCTTGCTGGCTGCAGATGTAATGAGATCACAGTTGCCCTGCCCCAGGGGACAGCCCTACTCACTCTCAACCCCCACTGAGCTGACAGTGCCAGTTCTTACCCTGGCTACCACCTCCCCTCCAGCTCCCATGTTCTCATCTCTTGTTGCACTGAGAACTCATAGAGACTGGGCCATGAGGCTTCATTCATGTCTGTACACCCACACCTGGAACACAGTACGTGTTCTGTAAACCTTTGCAGAACTCATTCATGGGAAGCTATTAAATGCCCTCCTCTCTTCTCTAAGGTGGATCTGTGTAATCAGTGCTAGTCCCGTGGCCTATATGTTTGGGTCAAAACGAATGCTGTCCGGCCTTTATATTCTTCCTTTCCCAGATTTGGTCTGACAAAGATGCTTTGTTTGACCAAACTTTAGTCAGGCTCCTGAATCTTCTCCTAAGTTTATCTGTACACTTCCTTGTAAAGACAAGTTTAGCAAGAACCTGGCTAAATTGGTTTAGCCAGAATCCCCCACCCTCCATATCTGATCCTTCTCCATATCTGATTGGATTCCTCATCCTCCACCATCCCCAGGTGATGTCTGATCATCCTGCCCTGTCTTCAGTTAGCCAGAGTCCCCTTTATCCCACCTGCCAACCCCCACCCTGATCCTGGCTATAAATTCCCACTTGCCCATGCCATACTCAGAATTGAATCCAGTTCTATACTGTGATCTCTTTTCCCCTAGTGAGATAGTCATGAACAGAAATCTGTTTTCACCACCTTAGTTACTGTCCAGCTCTGGTTTTACCTTGTCAGTACATACGGCTGTCCTTCATTTAAGAGTCACCTCAAAGAGCCAGGCCACTCAGTCACAATCTTTATATTCTTTATATTTTAATTGTGTAAGTACCTTGCCTCTCTGGTGTCTTGTTCCCAAACATTTCTTCAGCTGGACCACTTAAGCCAATGAAAGAGCTAATCTATTTAACATTGATTCCATTAGCTTTGGTTTCCTGAACTCCTTTCCAAATTGGGGGGATGATGGGAAAAGGGGCACCTCTCCATAGCCTTCTCGGACCTGCCACAGGAGAGGCAGGGGTGCTGTGGTTGCTCTCCCACACTCTCATTTGAGTGTGACCTTGTCTCCCCACCCCAATCCTACACATGATGATAGCAGAGAAGTAACATACCTGTATAAACTTAATAAGAGCGTGTCTCAACGGACCTAGTGGAGCCTGTATCCCCTACCCATAAATAGATTAGTCTTGCATCCTGGCAAGAACCCTGGATTTATAATCATGGGCCCTGCCTCCTGTTGTGACATTTCAGATAATCATTAGCCTCCTTAGACCTCAATTCTTCATTTCTAAAAGCAAGATTAGCCTAAAATATTTTAACGTTCTCTGTAACACTAAAGACTGGAAAGCACTATACAAACATGAAGAATGACTGGTCTCCCTGGAAAATGCCTTCCTTTCCCCACAGCACAAGCTGGTAGCAAGTTTCTGAGAGCAAAAGTCCCTAGGGAAACAGAAAAGGCCAGCAGATCACAGATCTCATTCAAAACAGAAGAGGCTGCAAAGCTCCCCAGACATGACTTATTTGTGCAGAATATCTCCTGGAACCTTTGTGGAGACATGAGAATCTCCTGAAGTTACCTTCCCAATGGAAGAATCTAAGCCTCAATTGTCCTTAAGTCATATCAATGAAAATCTTAGGCCTGAACTGGAAGTTCCTAATATATTAACCAATGTAGTAACTGGCCCTTTTAGAGGGCAGAATATGTCAAGAGTTGCCTAAAGAACTAATAGTGCAACCTGTGCTCTATTGTCCAAAGCTATTTTGGGTCTTAAACCATAAGTGCAATTAAAAAAAAATCAATGCTTTCAACAACTGAAAGTCAATTGAGTTACTTAAGCCTTTCCCCAACATATATGGCCATTGATTCTCCAGGAGTCTGGCTACGGCATTTGGGCCTTGTACAGACACAAACTACTTAGCTAGCAGATAAAGATTATAGGGAGCTCCAATCATCCAATCAAGAAACTATTAAAATATGGGTCATAAATCTTCAGTTCTGTCACAGTTCACCAAGGACAAAGTCTGACAACCTTTCGTCCTCACTGAGAGGCAGCTCAATGGAGCTGGAATGACTGAGGGTCCTGTTTTCCCTTCTCTTAGCTGTAGCCTAAGGTATGGTGCACAAGCATCATCAGAGAACTTTTGTTTCCATACCTGAAACGGAGTCTGCTTTCCCCAAAGGCACCCAGAAGGTTTTTGCCAGTATAGCCCCTCAACCTTAATCCTGAGTGCCTTCCACCTCCAGGAACGCTGCCCTTGACCATGAGCAGGCTCCTGAGGACTCCTTGAGTCCTGCCCCTCATGGGCAGAGCTGTGAGTGTCAGACGATAGAGGAGCAGTGTCTACCCCTGGATCTGAGCTCATTGAGGGTCTGTCCTGTGGCCAGAGTACCCAGGGAGTAAACTGACAGGAGCAGGGTGCTCCAGGCACCTTGGGCCCCATCCCAGCACCACTAGCACTGAGAAGATCAATAGCTCAGCATACATTCATTATGCATTCCAGCATACCAACTGGGAAGCCCTGCTGGAGACCCTCTGCCCTCTAAGCCACGGTCATGGTTTCCTCATCTGCAAAATGGGAGAATAATACCAATGCCACTGAGTGATTGACTCCATGAGATAATTATGGCAGCCAAGTGCCCAATACAGTGCCTGACACATAGCAGGTATTCACCTGTGGTGGTGCATTTCCCTAGCCTCTCCCTCCACTCTAAAGTCCAATTGCTGAAGCCCCTAAGAAACACCTGATACTCCAGTTCCAGAGTGCTATGATCAATATCCAACCCTTGAAAGAAAACTATAACAAATAGTTCAGTTTAGCTTTTCCTCTGTTAAGGAAAACCATCCAAGATGAAAGTAAAGTAAAAAAGATTACTGCATGTCTTTCCAATGTCATACAAGAGCATTTTCTAACAAGTCCACCTACAGGTTATCTGACATTCTATAACAGAGGTTCTCAAAATATGGTGCCTGGACCAGAAGCATCAACACTGTTATAAACACAAATTCTTAGGCACCACTCCAGACCT
Source organism: Piliocolobus tephrosceles (assembly GCF_002776525.5). Lineage (NCBI taxonomy): Eukaryota > Metazoa > Chordata > Mammalia > Primates > Cercopithecidae > Piliocolobus > Piliocolobus tephrosceles. The sequence goes on along the minus strand of NC_045448.1, from coordinate 66,114,277 downwards.
ATTATCAGAAACTCTGGGATTTCTGTAATTAACAAGCTGTCCAGGATTGATGCACTCATCTGAGGAAACATGACTTTCCTCTGCTCTAAGTAAACATAATTTTGTGCTTACAAAAGTGCCTGACACAAAGTAAATGCTACGTAAGTACTGGCTGTCATAAATTAGCCTATGTAAATGTAAAATCGTGATGGTATATACATTGGAGCAAAAGGCACGGTCAGCGGACTAAAGATCTCTGAGTGGAAGCCTCAGGGCTGACCCAAAACTGTCACAACCAAGCAGGCAAAAACCAGGGAGGCAGAGAGTAACGTGGTTGTCTGTAGTTGATGAGCAAGGGGAAATCAGAGGCAGGGTATGGATGAGACAGACACAGCTGGAATGAAGTCTTTTTTTTTTTTTCCAGACAGGGTGCCACTCTGTCACCCAGGCTGGAGTGCAATGGTACAAACCTAGCTCACTGGAACCTTCACCTGCTGGGCTGAAGTGATCCTCCTGCCTCAGCCTCCCCAGGAGCTAGAACTACAGGCACACACCACCACACCTGGCTAATTTAATTTTTTGTAGAGATGGGGTATTGCTATGTTGCCCAGGCTGGTCTTGAACTTCTGGCCTCAAGCAGTCCTCCTGCCTCAGCCTCCCCAAGTGTTGAGATTACTGGCATGAACCACCATGCCCAGTCAGATGAAGTCTTAAGATCATACCTGGGAAGCCTTCAAGCTGTCGGGAGCAAGTTTGACCTTTTAGTTGAGAAGATGTTGGTCTCTGCTGGCGGACACTTCCAAGTCTGAGAGGTGTCAGGCCTACCTGTCTGTGCTTGTCTCCCTGTTCCTGGCTGTGTTCCATTTCTCACAGTTCTCCAATAGCCTCAGGATGGTGCCACTGCTATCTCCGGGGGCATGAAGCAGGCAGCGTAGAGCAGATGAAGTTTAATCCTGGAGCCCACTTCTATTAGTCCATTTGGGACAAAATAACATGGACTAGGTGGCTTATAAACACCTGAAATTTATTTCTCACAGTTCTGGAGGCTGGGAAGTCCAAGATTAAGGTACCAGAATATTCTGGTAAGGGTCCATTTCCTGGTTCTCTCTGTGTCCTCACATGGTAGAAGGGGTAAGCCTAGTTCTCTGGGGTCTCTTTATAAGGGCACTAATTCCATTCATGAGGATTCTACTCTCATGACCTGATCACCTCCCAGAGGCCTCATCTCCTAACCATTAACATGGGGATTAGGATTTCAACATACAAATGTTGGGGTTGGGGGACGAAGACATTCAGGCCATGGAACCACCCACCATCCTGCTCAGGTATCTTCCTGGCTCTCACAGCTTCACAGGGTTGAGGTCAGTTCCTTCTAAGGTCTGGGACCAGAGCCCTAAGAGCTAAGTTTGCAGTTAGGGCACTGTTAACTGATGTAAGAGATGGCTGGTTATAATGATTATCCTGGACAATACAAACATGAGGCTCATGGTCATACATATACCAGGTACTAGCAAAAATCTGGCTCCTTCACAAGTGGGTTGATCCACTTATAAATAGCTGCATAAACAACAAAAACTGGATTCGGGATTTTTTTTCTTTTTTAGTTATTATTATATTTTCTTTTTTAGAGACAGGGTCTCACTATGTAGCCCAGGCTGGTCTCGAGGTCCTGACCTCAAGCAGTCCTCCTGCCTTGGCCTCCCAAAATGCTCAGATTATAGGCATGAGTCATTGTGCCCAGTCCTGGTTTTGGTTATAAAATTAATTTTATAAATACTGGAATTCCAGCCAGGCACGGTGGCTCACACCTATAATCCCAGCACTTTGGAAGGCTGAGGTGGGTGGATAACTTAGGCCAGGAGCTCAAGACCAGCTGGCCAACATAGCAAAACCCCGTCTCTACTAAAAATACAAAAATTAGCCAGTCGTGGTGACACACACCTGTCATCCTAGCTACTCGGGAGTCTGAGGCACGAGGATTGCTTGAACATGGGAGGCGGAGGTTGCAATGAGCCAAGATTGCGTCACTGCACTCCAGCCAGGGTGACAGTGAGACTCAGTCTCAAAAAATAAATAAATAAGTAAATCCTGGAATTCCATTTGGAACACATGTTTGAAGAGAAATCATGTTGATAAGAGAGTCCCTTTCTTAAATGCTTGAAAGTTCTGTGTTCCTTATATTTCAAATCATTGCCAATGAACGCAGTAATGACAGTGGTGTTGTTTTAAAGCAATTTAACTGTTTTGTAATCACTGAAAATAATTTTTAGGTTAATTTTTTTTTAAAGCGTGGAATATTCCAAGCTGGTGAGAAAGGGGAGGAAGGAAGGGCAGGGAGGAGTACATCAGCAAATCGAGACTTGCCAGCCACTATTGCTGGGTACATTCTGCTACATACAGCTGCCATAAGGGGCAACTAAGGAATAATTGGCAAAGCTTGGTGAGTTGAGGAATGTCTGTACAAAACATGCATTATAAGGCAGGGCATGGTGGCTCATGCCTGTAATCCCAGCACTTTGGGAGGCCGAGGCAGGCGGATCACTTGAGGTCAGTAGTTTGAGAACAGCCTGGCCAACATGGTGAAACCCCACCTTTACTAAAAATACAAAAAATTAGCCAGATATGGTGGCGCATACCTGTAATCGCAGCTGCTTGGGAGGCTGACGCAGGAGAATCACTTGAACCCAGGAAGCAGAGGTTGCAATGAGCCGAGATCGAGCCATTGCACCCCATCCTGGGCAACAAAGCGAGACTTTGTCTCAAAAAAACCCAAACAAACAAACAAACCCAAACAAAAAAACATGCATGAGAGAAAGAGAGAGGGAAATGGTAGAGATACTAATATAGGTAGTCCTGCTTGGCCTAGAGATATAGGCATATGTAAGCATGTATAGTAATATTTCACAGTATTTCACAGTTTTCAAAATGCTTTTACATAACATTCAAGGGATACTTAGTGAGCTTTTACTATATGTAAGGTATTAGGTCTACAAGGAGGACTTAGAGGCCCCTGCCCTCAAACAGTGCACTTTCTAGTTATTAGTAGGTAACATCCAAATGAATTTTTTGCTGTGGTCCATATGATAACCTGTTGTAGATATATATATATATGTATAGTGAAGTTAAGATTGGAATCTCAGTGTATTTATTCTTTTTTTTTTTTTTACAGTTCTGCGTTGATCAGCCTAATGAAATTTCAGTTTAATCTACCCTTTATAAAGAGGATAATTAGGGAAGTAACTGGGAACACCAAGTCTGGAATCAAACTGCCTGGATCCAAATTTCAGCTATATTGTTTACTAGTGGTGTGATCCTGAACAAATAATTTAACTTCTCTGTGCCTCCATCTGTAAAACAGGGATAGTGATGGTACCCATCTCAGGGGGGCAACTGTAAGGATTAAATGAGTTAAGAACGTATGTAAGGCACTTGGAAGAGATCTTGGCACAGAGTAAGCACTACATGGATTTCCTATTCTATTTTTATTTATTTAGAGATCCACTTGAGCGGATATTTCATTCATCCCTAGTGGATGGAACAACAACGTAGCAAGAAAACGGAAATAGGGAGGAAGCAGGTTTGTATGGTGATTTGGTCAATTTCTGGCCCTAGAAAAATACACTGGCATCCTAACGGATGTTAGGGCATGATTTCTAGATAAGTCAACAGAAATTGCTCTTAGCTGGCACCATTCCTGAGCTTATGCTCTGGCATAGTGCCCACACATTTACCCCTATGTGATCTGACGCCCCAGGGAGCAGAGGATGAATGCCATTATCCAAGCCAACCAAGCCAGTTAGGATCCATACTAGTGGGGGATAAAACACACACAGAATGACAACCTGATGGGAGAGGCCTGCAAATAGAACTTTTAACCCTGACGGCTATCCACGATGAGTGAGTTCCATGGCTGGAAGCCATCACTCCAACTGTCTGACAAGTCATTCAAAGAAGTTCACCATCTTCAGGTCTTTAAAGATGAATGCCTATAAGGCCAAATGGCCGGAGCCGTGTGCTGAAGCCCAGAGTCCCTGACTTCCCTTCTCCCTCCGACGCCCCTTCTAAAAAGCCATCTACGGAAGTCACTTAACCACTCAGTTTCCTTATCCACACAAAGAAGAAAGCATTCGGTGCCCTTTGTTCCTCCTTATCACCCTAGAGAGTTTACAGTATCTGTGTAACTAGTGCTCTGAAGATGCAAAGAATCCTAACTAAAGTGTCCAATATTGCTGAGACCAGTAAAATGCCTAGTTAATTTACTTTGGAATCATTGATGTTTCAGGAATTCGAATAAATGGGTGATGTGGAGGTAGGTGTTAGGTCTGGTCTCTGGGAATCTGGCAGTTTAAGGAGAGAAAATCCTGAACACATCCCTCCTAAAAGACACTCTTCTCAAGTATTAATGCTATCTTCTTGTTCATGGTCCTATACATAGCATATTCTGGTTCACTCATGTATTAAAGTAATTTCTTTCATTTACTCTGCCCATTGTGCACAGTAAATATGAAGTGATGTTGTTGCTGAAAGTAGTGCTTTTTGGAAACTGCATCAGTATAAACCAAGTCTTCCAAGTTTTGAAGCCACAGGGTGTAGTAAGAGGGCACACAACCAGGCCTTCTTTACCACTCTAAGTGGAGGGTCTGAGCAAAAATGGGAGGATTGGAAGTAATAGTAGAAAATTAAAGCAAAAAAAAAAAAAAAAAATTGAAGGCTGGGTTCAATACCACCCTGAGAAATACAGTGGGAACCCATTTCTACCAAAAAAAAAAAAAATTAAATTAAATTAAAAAATTAGCCAGACATGGTGGCATGCGCCTGTAGTCCCAGCTACTCAGAAGGCTGAGGCGGGAGGATTCACTTCAGTCTAGGAAGTCGAGGCTGTAGAGCAATGGCACAACCACAGTTCACTGTGCCACTGCACTATAGCATGGGCAACAGAGCAAGAACTTGTCTAAAAAAAAAAAAAAATTTGAGGTCAGGCACGGTGGTTCACACCTGTAATCCTAGCACTTACGGAGGCCAAGGCAGGCAGATCACGAGGTCAGGAGACTGAGACCATCCTGACTAACACGGTAAAACCACGTCTCTCCTAAAAATACAAAAAATTAGCCATGCGTGGTGGCAGGCACCTGTAGTCCCAGCTACTCAGGAGGCTGAGGCAGGAGAATGGCGTGAATCTGGGAGGCGAAACTTGCAGTGAGCCGAGATCACGCCACTGCACTCCAGCCTGGGCAACAGAGCAAGACTCCATCTCAAAAAAAAAAAAGAAAGAAAGAAAGAAAATTGAAATGGGGTCATCTAAGTGATCTACTTTTTGGGTTTATCTATTTACTTCCTGTTTGATCAAACAATGCTCAGATTGACAGTGCTTCTGATATTATCATGCAGCAGGGTAATACAGATTTCTGGGCCCACCCTAGTAATTTTCAGTGTATATATGTGCAGACATCCTGAGGACACAAGATGTACATCTGAATTGTTCGTCCTGCCACAAACAGTTCAGTGGTTTCCCACAGCTCTTAGAATATGGACCAAGTAAGTCCAGGCTAATGATTCTTAACCCTGGCTGCTTTACCTCAGGAACTTTAAAAAACTACCCATATCTGGCCTGGCGCAGTGGCTCACACCTGTAATCCCAGCACTTTGGAAGGCCAAGGCGGGCGGATCACTTGAGGTCGGGAGTTCAAGACCAGCCTGACCAACATGGAGAAACCACATCTCTACTAAAAATACAAAATTAACTGGGCGTGGTGGCACATGCCTGTAATCCCAGCTACTTGGGAGGCTGAGGCAGGAGAATCACTTGAACCTGGGAGGCAGAGGTGGCAGGGAGGTTGCAGTGAGCCGAGATCATGCACTCTAGCCTGGGAGATAGAGTGAAAAAACAAAAAAACAAAAACAAAAAAACAAAAACAAAAACAAAACTACCCATATCTCTGCCCCTCTCTCCTAACTGAATCAGAATCTTTGTGGGTGGGGCTTGGGGGCTAAATGTTGCAAAAGCCTCATGGTCTAGCACTTCTTGCCTCTCCAGTCTCAGCTCCACCGCCCACCCCTCCCTTGCTCTGCTCGCCCTAACTGGCCAAGTCTCAGTACCAGACACAGTCCAGGGCTTTTGCACAGGCTGTTCCCCTCACTGGCTTAGACATCCATCCCCTGACCTCTCAGACTATATCAAATTGCACACTCTCCTAGCACCATACACTTGCCTCCTTAGCACATTTTGTAGTTGCATTGTCATCCTTGGATTAATGTCAGCTTCCTCACTGGGCTGTGAAATTTTTTGCAATTAGAGGCTGGTTGGTTTCTGCACACCGTTGTGTCTTCCCCAGCGCCAGTGTAGGGTCTGACAAATAAGAGATGCTCATTACTTATAACAAACGTGGGAAACAAATGGCAGGACAGAAAATCCCAATATTCTCTGTCACAGATTTTAAGAGATAAAAAAAGTATCTATTTTTTAAAAGTCATGTAAATCTAAGGAAGTATTGTCACAAAACATTGAACCCCATTTAATCTTAGCTACAGTTCCCCTAGCCAAGCTTCAAAGACAAGCATCATTTGGAAAATAAAATTACAGAACTAATATAACAAGCCATATCCTGTTGAAAGTTATTTTGGGAGGTGCCTACAAAAGGACGGTTGTACGCTGCCTTTTCAATGCCTGGATGGGGATCTGCAATTTGAGACCTCTCCTCCAGGGAGAATATTTTCTGAAAGAAGAGTTAGACCAACTGATAACTGCACAGCAGAGCGTGGATCTGCTCCCATACTGCTTCCAATGGGGCCTCTCTGTCAGATAGTCAGTTCGTTCATAACTACCATCTGTTGCTAATCCAGAAATGCAAATCGACATGACTTCGGCTCACATATTTGTAGGCCGAAACATCAGAAAGCTTGCACCTGCCAGAACCACCTCTTCTTTAGACCTCTGAAAAAAGCCGAAGCCAGCAATCCCAAGCAGAGGTTTCCTGACTAAACTGAAATGCACAGCAGATAAAGTTAATTCACAAAACGAAGAATGTTCTGTATAAGGTGTTGCAGGCTGTAGATTTCACAGTCAAGAGGCATAGAAATTGATGCATTTGGGATATATGTATTTGAAAGACTGGAGGCAAGTAGAAAAGATAATACAAGATTTTAAAGTTATAAATTAGCTCTAGTTCTCTCTTCTTTGTCCTCGACTTTTAAAATGCCCCTGCTTGGGAGGTGGAGGGTTCAGGAGGCCTGTGGCACTAAATTGCAATTACAGAACATATTGCTACATACCCATCTTCCACTGTAGCACAGGAAGTCCATGAGAGGTAGGGAGACATTGGCCTGCCGCAATTATTTTCAGTGAATAAAACCAGCTGTGTTTCCTAGACCCGGAACTGCACAAAACTATGACGTTTGGCTTTAGCATCCTGCCACTCCCCTCCAGAAGCCTCTGTGTCTTTCCAGCCAGCCACAAATGTCAGAGGGCCTCAAGCAGCCATCGAGAATGCTCAGGGACCAGATCTGGGCTCCAACCTCTGAGACACCCATTTCCTTCTAACATAAAAGGAAGGTAATTAATTCTTACGCTGCAGGGCCATTGGGAGGGTTCTATAATACAACACTTGTCAAATCCCACTTGGAGCCCAGTGAATGTTAATTTTGTGTGTGAAATACATTCTCCTCAATATCAAAATTTCCAGTGTCTTGGTAATCTACTCTCAAGTGGTCATGAAGTCATCTGAGAATCTAATTTACACGGCAGTGTGAATGACTGAAAACGGATTTCCCTATCAATTTCTCGGTGTAGATGGCTGCACAAAAAAAAAAAAAAAAAAAAAAAAAGAAGACATTTACAGAAGTAAATTCCCAGTGCAGAGTCTAAATACCAGGGACAGTGCAGTGTAGTAAACACCAGCCTAGACCCGGGAGCCAGGCTTCCCGGGTCCCAATCCTGCTTCCACCCCCAGCTGCCAGCAAGAAACCTTAGGCCAATTACTTAACCTTTCTGTATCTAGTTGTCCTTATCCCTAAAAAAGGTTTGATATTAATAGTGCCATATCTTATAGGATGGCTGGCAGACTCAATGAGGTAATACATGTGATATACTTCAAACAGTGCTGACACCATAATAAGTGCTCAATAAATATTAGTCATTATCATTGACAATGGCATTTCAAGCATAAGGTAGGATATCTGGGTGGCTGCTTCCTTCTCCAAGCTCAAGCCAAATGCCCCCTCACTAGATGGCCCCTGCTTATAGGAAAGGAAAACAATCTACTTTGTTCAGAATGACAGGAACACAGCTCCAGATTGAATGAGAAGTCTCCCTGCCTTGTAGCAAAGGGAAAGTAGGTGCCAGAAGAAATGCACTTTCACTTGTATTATTGCCACCAGAAGAAAGGAAGGAGTGAGGATTATACAACCTGTAAGTACCTTTATATTTTAGTCAAGGAAGATTTAAAAGGAAACTAGAAAGCCATTCCCCAAAGCTCATCCATAACATCGATTCCTTGGTTTTCCACCCCACTCTCTATACAGAACCCCTTTACCTTTTCTTGTTTGGTTCACTCTGTCACCAGCTCCCATCCCCAAGCCCAGGAGAAGGCCACCTTACTCTGCCCCATCTAATGGCTAAGGACCAAATAGCACAGGAAGGGAGGACAAGAAACGGGAAAAAGAAGCTTGCTGAGAGTTTTCAAACCTACATCAACAGAGGTCTTGTATATTTGTGGTATATTAGTTTGCTAGGACTGCTATAACAAAGTACCACAGGCTGAGTGGCT
>NC_045448.1:66067402-66105526 GCF_002776525.5 Piliocolobus tephrosceles | reverse complement strand
AGTCTTCACATGGTCTTCTATGTGTGTGCTTGTGTATGTAGTCACCTCTTCTTATAAGGACACCAGTCATACTGGAGTAGGGCTCACCCTAATGACCCCACATTAACTTAATTGCCTCTGCAAAAACTCTACCTCCAAATACAGTCACCTTCTGAGAGGTATTGGGGGTTAAGAGTTCAACATATGAAATTTGGAGGACCAGGACCATAATTCAGCTCATAACACTTGGTTAGGCTAATTCCTACATACTTTATGGGTTTTGATGACCATTTTGAACATTCTCATATTTTTAAACAATTTTTCTTTCTTTGTTTTCTTTTCATTCCTTCCTTTTTATTTTCTTTCTTTCTTTCTTCTTTCTTTCTCTTTCTCTCTTTTTTTTTCTCTTTCTCTCTTTCTGTGTCTCTTTTCTTTTTTTAATAGAGACAGGGTCTCATCATGTTACCTGGGCTAGTCTTGAACTCCTGAGCTCAAGCAACCCTCCTACGTTGGTCTCCCAAAGTGCTGGGATTAAAGGCCTAAGCCACTGCATCCACCCTCTCATATTGTTAATTACATTATTAGGAGGTTACTGCTATATAGATAAATGCTATTACTTTTTTTTTTTTTTTTGAGACGGAGTCTCGCTCTGTCGCCCAGGCTGGAGTGCAGTGGCCGGATCTCAGCTCACTGCAAGCTCCGCCCCCCGGGTTTACGCCATTCTCCTGCCTCAGCCTCCCAAGTAGCTGGGACTACAGGCGCCCGCCACCTCGCCCGGCTAGTTTTTTGTATTTTTTTTAGTACAGACGGGGTTTCACCGTGTTAGCCAGGATGGTCTCGATCTCCTGACCTCGTGATCCACCCGTCTCGGCCTCCCAAAGTGCTGGGATTACAGGCTTGAGCCACCACGCCCGGCCGGCTATTACTTTTTATATGTTGACCAGCAACCTTCCTGAACTCATGTATTAGATCTTATTCTTTGTTGGTTGTTTCTTTCACAATCAAACAGTAATACATTTGTCTCATTATCTGACAACTTCTTTCTCAACTAGCTTTTTTTCCCAAGGACTGCTATTTCCCATAGGAGTCCTCTTCCTTTTTCAGTTAGATTCCCATAGACAACTCTGTATGGCCGAATCCAGAGGGAGATACGAGATCAAGTATGGGATTCTTAATGTGTATTTATTTATTTATTTTTTTATAGAGGGAGGTCTCACTCTGTCACTCCAGGTTGGAGAGATCATGGCTCACTGCAGCCTCAAATTCCTGGGCTCAAGCGATCCTCTCACCTCAGCCTCCCAAGTAGCTCAGATTACAGGCATGAGCTACCATGCCTGGCTAGATTTTTTTGGGTTTGTTTTGTTTTGTTTCAGAGGGAAGAGACTTAAATGGCCAAAGAAATAAGCATGTGGTGAGAAAGAGATTGAAGATAGAAGAGAGAATGGGGGTCATTTGGTATATTGAAAATCCGGAATGATGTTTTAACAGAGACGTCAGGATTAGCCTTGGACAGGAAAATGGAAGAAAGCAAAGGTAGATAGAGATATGGACAAGATGGCAGATAGGACATGCACAGATAGGCTGCAGTGCCTCCTGTCTATCGTCTCAGCGGCAAAGTCATCTGCAATAAGACATAGCGGTGTTGGGTGGCATGAGGAAGCCTGGATGCAGATGGAGGGCTGAAGAAGAACTGTAAAGGTTTGTTGTAGCCACACTGTTTTTTCTTCATCCTACCATGATTTGTTACACAGGTTTAACTTAGAGAATAAACCACTCCCTGCTCTTATTTCCATGAAAACTGAGAACAAGGGCTCTTGGCCAAGAATTTAGTCAAGTCCCTTCCAGAAAGTTCAGGGAGTAAGAGAACATCCATTAAGAGGTACATCACTCCCTTCTTATTCCTAGTAGCTTCTAATGCCTGTAAGAAATCGTATTTGTCTTTGGGAAGGGAATGTGAAGTGTAGGCATATGTCTGTCTAGCAAGTTCAAAAATTGCCCATTGAAATTGTTAGAAGAATGACTATTCGTGCTGCAGCTACGTGCTGAGGGAAACCTAAAAGTCAACTCAGCTTAGAGAGACCATGTCCACACCCCCACACCCGCACCCTTCACCTTGGGCCCCAGAATGAGATAAAGGGAAGAGACTACATGTCACTGGTCCAAGGAGGGTGAGGGACATAAGAAACACAACTGGATCCAACCTGGAGCTTGAAGCCCAAAGCAAAGAGCTAGCCTAGCTCAGTCCAAGTTGTAGCTCAAACTGTAGACCTTTGAGCATGAAAATAAATGATTGTTCTTTTAAGTAACTGAGCTTCAGAATAACTTGTTAGAATAACTGTGGTAGTAACAGACAGATACACCACCTTATGTCAGAGGAAGTCAACTCTAGAAAAGGGAGTGAAGAAGCTGGGCACAGTGGCTCATGCTTATAATCCCAGCACTTTGGGAGGCTGAGGCGGGCAGATCACGAGGTCAAGAGATCGAGACCATCCTGGCTAACATGGTGAAACCCCGTCTCTACTAAAAATACAAAAATTAGCTGGGTGTGGTGGTGCACGCCTGTAGTCCCAGCTACTCAGGAGGCTGAGGCACGAAAATCACTTGAACCCAGGAGGCGGAGGTTGCAGTGAGCCGAGATCGCAGTGAGCCGAGATCGCACCACTGTATTCCAGCCTGGCTGCACTCCAGCCTGGTGACACAGTGAGACTCCATCTCCAAAAAAAGAGAGAGAGAGAGAAAAGAAAAGGTAGTGAAGAGTAGAGGCTCACATTTTTGAGTTACATAAAAGTGGTAACTTACTGGGTAAGATGTATTTATTCACTTGTTCATTCATTCAAAAGTTGTCTTATGAGCTGTGTTTCAGATACTGGGAACAAAACATTGAATGAAACAGAGGAAATCCCTGCCCCCACAAAGTTTGTACTCCAATATGCAATATGCAAGAGGCATTTGCTATAGGCCTACGGTGAGCAGGGGAAATACTTTTAAAATGTCTTAACCTTGATGTAGTAAGCTCACTTACATTTGTTTAGCTACTGCATCACAGGTTCTCAGCCATTTATATAACCCAGCTGAGTTCCCTTCTCTGCTTCTCTTTCCAGAGAAGCAACTTGCCCTGAGTGCCCGCTACTTGACAAGCAGGAAAACTACATATTCTTCATCCTTACAAAATCTTTAGACTGGGAACAGCATTCCCACTATATGAAGAAACTGAGGTGAGAAAGTGAAATAATTATCCATGGGCACGTAGCTGGGAAAAACCTGACATTTGAACCCAATTGTATACAGCTACAAAGCCCTGTTTCTGGGAACCATATTGCCTCCCACAAACTTGGTATTGCCCTGGAAGTTGCTAGGCTAAAATAAGATATTCTTGATCCTCAATTGGATTTGAGGGTGGCAGGGGGAGTGTTCAAAGACATTTTCGGGACAACTACGAAAGTCTGGACTATATTTTAGGTAGTAGTAGTATTGCACTAATGTTAAATCTTGTAAGTGTGATAATCATATCACGCTATGTAGGAAAAATAATGGCCTTATTCTTCGGAAATGCATGATAGAGTGTTTAAGATGATATGTCAAGTTCTCTGCAATTTACTTTCAAAGGGTTTGTCACATTGTGTGTGTCGTGTGCTTATAGAAATGGATGGATACATGCATACATAGGCAGGCAGGCAGCTATCTTGAAAGAGGAAGAGAGAAAAAAAAGCAAATGTTAACAACTGCTGAATCTAGGTGAAGAATATATTAATTTTGTGGGATTTTTCTTTCAGCTTAACTGTAGGTTTGAAATATTTTCAGAATTAAAATTGGGAGGAAGAAAAAAATGAAGGTTTTGGAAAGGATGGTGTCTCTGTCCCTTACTTTGCTGTCATTTGAAAAATGCCACAACCGGTCGGGCACGGTGGATCATCCCTATAATCGCAGCACTTTGGGAGGCCAAGGTGAGTGGATCATGAGATCAGGAGATCGAGACCATCTTGGCCAACACGATGAAACCTGGTATCTACTAAAAATACAAAAAATTAGCCGGGTGCGGTGGCACATGCCTGTAATCCCAGCTACTCGGGAGACTGAGGCAGGAGAATCGCTTGAACCTGGGAGGCAGAGGATGCAGTGAGTCAATATCGCACCACTGCACTCACTCCAGCCTGGGTGACAAAGTGAGACTCTGTCTCAAAAAAAAAAAAAAAAAAAAAAAAAAAAAAGGAAAAAAGAAAAATGCCACAACCTGAAATAGATCATCCTTGCAGGACGCAGCCCTCTCTGAATCCTGGGCCTAGTTAAAAATCCTCCCTGCAAACCCACACTGAGTGTCCATTCAGCATGCTCAGGAGCTGACCAAAGAGGGTGCTGGCTCCTGTGCTCCTTCCTCCAGTCTGGTGCACCATGGTGACTGTTTGGAAGTTGACTTTGATAGACAAGAGGATGTTTGAGCACTGCTGGAAGAGACTGTGAATGGTGAGTCAGGAAAAGGCTAGGAAAGAGATGAGGGGGCAGAGAGATGGGATGTTTGTAGCCAGGAGACAACTTAAGGAATGTCTGAGAAATGTGGAGGAAGGGAGGCTGGGAAAGGGTCAAGAAGCAGTGGCTTATCTGAAAATCCTTTAATACAAAAACAACAGAGGAAGACTTACTTGGTGTTGTTTATTTACCTACTACAGGTTGATACTGAGGAGTAGGTGGGCAGCCCCTACCCCTGTTTTCTCATTCTCTAAGGAGCATAAATTTCCTTCCTGACTCTTTCAGACAAGCCCTTTTCTTGGCAAATCACTGGTCTTCTTCACCTCAATGTGCCCAAAACAGGAACACAGACATTTGGAGCTGGAATGTGCATGAAGAAATTCTAAGAGGGCATGGGTGGAAACAGGAGGACCAGTCTGAAGGTCTCTGAAGCCTAGTGACCAATGAGAGTGGTCTAGACAGGGGTTTACAGAGGAGGTGGTGAGAGGTGGTTGGATTCCAGATGCATTTGAAGGTGGAAGTCAGCTTTCCATAGATGCCTTGCCTAGAAACATCACTGCCTTTTAGATTTCCCTTCAGTATTCCCCTCTCTGTGGTTTGTATTCTTGAACTGGAGGGCTCAGTTTCTTACAGCAACAAGGTGAGTTGGGGTATGGACAGATGAAGACAGATCCATCTCTGATCCTGGAAACACCATTCGAAGGGCACATCTTCCTAATGAAGATCGTTCAGCAACATCAAAGGAAGTTGAGTCCAGCTCAACACTCCATTTTTCCAGGAAGCCTCACTCTCCACAGTGTGATGGCTTCCTCCTATGAGCTCAAGGGCAGTCTCTACTATAGTAATAACATCCTACCTGACATGAGTATAGCACTTTACAATTCTTTCATATCATTTGGGGAGGTCCTTCCTAACCCCTCAATTAAGTTGGCCCCCTATGGTATGTTCCCATAGCACCTTGGTCTTCTCCTATTCCAATTTTCACTATATGTTATTGTAGATGCTTGTTTAATTACTTGTCTTTCCTGCTAGATTGAAAAGCTTTATGAGGAAAAGACAGTGTTACAGCCTTAGTACCTACCACAGTGCCCAGCTCATAAGAAGCATTCAGCATATCCCTACAATTGAACGGATAAATGATCATTAACTCTTTTAATCTTCAAAACAATTTTTCTAAAGTGGGTGGTACTGACTCCACTTCATTGATGAGGTGAAGGAGCTGCTGAGAGACTATGGTCACATAGCAAGTTAGCAGAGGAAGTGGGAATAGTACCAGGGTTTAGGCTCTTTCCACTACACTCTACCTGGAACCAAAAAAAAAAAAAAAAGAAAAAAATCAATTCATTTAATCAATCAACAGATACTTACTGATTATTCTCTATGTCAGGCTCTATTGTATGCTGATAGAAGGACAAACAAAAAAGGTAAGATTTGCATATGGATGCTATTAAAAGAAACCAAATGCTGGGAAACTGACACGCAAACACATAATTGTATCAGAGTGTAATAAATACCACAGAAGCTCTAGCAGGACTGTCTAACTCTGCTCATAGGAGGAATGTCCAACTCTACCTTTAATAAGTTCCATTTGATCTGGGTTTAAAAAAATAAGTAGGCCGGCACGGTAGCTCATACCTATAATCCCAGCACTTTGGGAGGCCGAGGCAGGGGGATCACGAGGTCAGGAGATTGAGACCATCCTGGGTAACACAGTGAAACCCTGTCTCTACTAAAAATACAAAAAATTAGCCGGTCGTGGTGGCGGGCGCCTGTAGTCCCAGATACTCAGGCGGCTGAGGCAGGAAAATGGCATGAACCCGGAGGCGGAGCTTGCAGTGAGCCGAGATCGCGCCACTGCACTCCAGCCTGGGCGACAGAGCGAGACTCCGTCTCAAAAAAAGAAAAGAAAAGAAAAGAAAAAAGTATATTGCTAGAACAGGATGGGGAAGGTTATTAAGGGAAAAGGTGAATGGCTGGTGCCTCCAAAGCTGGGTACCCTTGTTTCCTGCTCTGTGGCTAAAGATTCTTAATCACACATTCCACCCTAACCCCGGCAGCTTGCCTCAGGAAGTGGGGGAATCAGTCCCGGGAGTCCAGGATTGCTTAACTCAAAAGCAGCCAAGACAGGAGACCGATAATGTGGGGCCAGGTTGCATTATAAACATCCCTGGAGCTTGCCTACCTGGGCTACTACAAACTGATTAAAATTTCATCATATGAATGGTGTTTGTTATCGCTTCTCAGCCTTTTGGTTAAGATCAAGTGTAGTATGAATAGCGTCTGTTGGATTCAGGCAGTGTCCAACCCTCACTTATCACACACAGTGGCCTGAACACTTCATTTTGATCAATGTATAAAATTTATTTTCATGACAAGTAAAAGAACACTGCAGGTCTTTTGGCATGGAATAAAGTGAGGTACAGCTTGCTGTGGGTAAGAGACAGTTGGGGCCAAAGGAAGATCACTGGTTTATGGAGACTTGGGAGAATTTGCCTCCTGAGAATACAATAAACCAGCCAGGGGCAGTCAACAGTCCTTCCTTCATTGAGAAATGGCACAGAAGGGCAGCCAAGAGGTTATCCTATGAGCATTGTTATACCATAGTAGGAATTAAGAGTGGGGAGAGCGGGTGGCAGGAATTACCATTAGCAGTTGAAGTGGTAGGAAATTTTTACGTAGGAGAGTATGGTGATCATATTCGCATGTTAGAAAATAATGTATGGCAGTTTGTTAGGGGAACAAAGGTCAGAGACAGGGAGACTGTTTAAAACGTTAGTAAAAAATACCAGTGACAGATCTACCTGATGGGAATGGAGAAGAGGAGATGGATTTGGAAACTACTTAGGAGGTAGAGTCATCAAGATCTGGATGACTAATTGCATGTAGGGGGTAAGAAAGTAGGAAGAAGAGAGGATGATGACTCCTGCCTTTCTTCTGGCTTGGGAAAGTGGTTACATTGTGGGCTGGATATGTGCATGATTGTGTGTGTATGTAGCTGAAAAAGCAATTTAGCTTTGTAACTGTTGAAGTGAATATGGACCACAGGCATAGATATCCACTAGGTAGCTGAATACGTACGTAGTCTGCAAATCAGGAGAAAATCCTAGGTGAAGATGGTAATTTAGAATCATCAGAGTCTAAATGGTAAGTGGGAGTGGATGAGGCAGCCCACGTAGACCACAGAGGGAGGAAAAGGCTGAGGACCCAAACTTGCAGAACACCTACACGTGAGGGGCAGCCAGAAGCAGCTGCCTGTGAAGGAGATTGAGGAGTCAAGCCACACAAACTCAAAAGTGTAAACACCATTGGGACCCTTAGACAGTCTAGCTCAGTTGGAGTTGGATTTGACTATATATAACAGAAACCCGACTACAGTGAACTAACAGACTTCTTATCCAGAGGCAGGCAGTCCAAGGCTGATGCCCAAAGAAGCCATCAAGACCCGTGCTACTTCCAGCTCCTTCTGTCCTCATAATCATAGATGATTGCTCCACATCCAGGTGTTAAGCTCTTATTCCAAGCAGGAACGGGAAGGACAAAGGGCAAAAGGCATTTGCCAAGTCTCTCCCCTTTTATGAGGAAAAACAATCATTTTCTGATAAGCCCGATTCATTAGACTAAAAACTACAACCCATTGGACAGGATTGGGAATATGAATATCTTCCTGCACGAGTACCTGGGGAAAATGAGTATTTTTTAAACTTTTTGCTTTGGAATGATTTCAAACGGACAAAATTTGCAAAAGTAGTACAAAGAATTCCTGTATTTTTTCACCCAAAATTTCTCAATACTAACATTTACCACGATTACTTTATCTTTTTTTTTTTCTCTCTCTCTCATGCATGCATGATGCTCATTTACTTCTAGTTTGGTATGTGTTTCCTAAAAATAAAGACTTTATCTTACATAACCACAGTATAATGATCCAAATCAGAATATTAACATGGATACAATGCTATGATTTAATCTACAGCTTTTGCCAATTGTCCCACTAATATCCTTTATAGCAAAGAAAAAGCTTTTTTTCTGGTCCAGGAACCAATCCAGGAGCAAACATTGCATTTCGTTGTCATGTTGCTTTAGTCTACTTTAATATGAAACAGTTCCTCAATACGTCTTTGCTTTTCATGTTGTTGGTATTTTTGAAAACCAAAGGCCAGTTACTTTGCAGAACATCCCTTATTTGGGTTTGTCTGACAGTTCCTCATGATTCAGGTTAGGTATTTTTGGCTAGAATACCACAGAAGTGATGCTGCATCCTTCTCGATGCATCATAGCAGAAGGTACCCTATTTTGACTTGTTCTATTACTAATGATATTAGCTTTGATCACTTGGTTAAGGTGGTAAGGTAATATCTGTCAGATTTCTCTACTATAAAGTCCCTATTTTACCCTTTGAAATTAACAAGAATCTGTGAGGAGAGGCTTTGAGATGATATAAATATCATGTTTCTCATCAAACCTTCACCCACTAGTTTTAGCATCCATTGATAAGTCTTGCCTGAAACAATAAGACAGTAATTTTCTAATTCTGTCTTTCCTTCTATATGTATTAGTCTGCCTTGTACCACATGGAAAGTTTTCCTTTCTCCACTTATTCATTTATTTCCATATGGACTCAAAGATTTTTATTCTATTTGATGGGTGACAACCCATTACTATCATAATTTATTTTAACATGGAATTGTCCCAGATTAACCATTAGGAACCCCTTTAAGCTGGCTCTGTGTCCTACTGACATGTCCCCATCATTCTTTGGGGACTTTTCTTATTGAGATTATTATTTTTAATAGGGTACATTGCTACCTTGATAAAATCATCCTTCTGTTAATAAGGAACAAAAGGAGAAACAAAAATTGCGTGGGTAACCAGAAGTGTCTACCACACCTAGCTCCTCATCAGCCAAGAGGTGGTGGCTTGAATCCAGGCTGACAGCCTTGCTTTGTTCTAACAAAACAACTTTGTGCAAACATTCCAAAAAGAGCCTTGAGGCCATTTAATTCCATCCATTCTTCTCCTCACTGTAATCCTTTATCACTATCCAAACTGAATGCTCCTAGAGCCAGGTCATCTGTGTTGCACAACTCCTGGAGGTGCCATTTGTATTGCAGACTATGAATGATGTGCTAGAACAGGGACCAGCAAAATTTCTTTTCTTTTTTTTTTTTTGAGACAGGGTGGAATGCAATGGTACGAACATAAGGCTCACTACAACCTCTACCACCTGGGCTCAAGCGATCCTCTCACCTCAGCCTCCTGAGTAGCTAGGACTACAGGTGCACACTGACATGCCTGGCTAATTTTTTTTCTTTTGAGATGGGATTTTGCCATGTTACCCAGGTTGGTCCCAAACTCCTGAGCTCAAGCAATCTGCCCATCTCAGCCTCCCAAAGTGCTGGGATTACAGGGGCATGAGCCACTGTGCCCGGCCA
The DNA here is from genome assembly GCF_002776525.5 of Piliocolobus tephrosceles. Classification (NCBI taxonomy): domain Eukaryota; kingdom Metazoa; phylum Chordata; class Mammalia; order Primates; family Cercopithecidae; genus Piliocolobus; species Piliocolobus tephrosceles. Next base: position 66,095,651 of record NC_045448.1, on the reverse strand, counting down.
ACAAACTTCGAAAAAGGGCCCGATAAGGCCAACAGTTTCCACTGTGTGGGCCACACAATCTCTGTTGCAACTACTCATTTCTGCTGTTGTAGTGGGAATGCAGTCATTGACAATGTGTAAATGAGCGGGCATGGCTATGATCCAAAAAAGCTCAATTTATGGACACTGACATTGAACTTCATATCATTTTCATGTATCATGAAATATTCTCAAATTCATTTTCAAAAACCCATTTAAAATGTAAAAATTATTCTTAGTTTGTGAGTTACACAAAAATAAGCAGCTGGCTAGATCCGGTCATAGTTCACCACCTCCTGCTCTGCTCAGCCTCAGCCATCTTGTGCAGTGCTCCTGCCTCCAGAGGTCTCTTCTCCCTTACCCTAATCTCCAATCTGCTATCCTGCTCTGGGCTTCCTCTCCACCTTCTACCTTCTTCCTTCCCAGATCTTTCCTCTGTGCCCTGCCTTCATTCAATTGTATATAAACTTCTTTCCACTTTTAACCTCCGGCTCATTCCTTGCCTTAACTGAAAAAGTGACTGTTATCCCTAAGGAACATGATTCCCTTGCTGAATTCTAGAAAGGATGCTACTCATTTTCCCATGCCCCACAACCCATGGGCATGGAAAGTGGTATTGGCATTCTCCACATTCCTCAATCCTACTTCTAAACCTTTAGCTCTTCTAACCTCCTGCAAAACTCCCTCCTCCTTTGATGCTCTACCATCTGAGTCTTTGAGCAGTAGCTAACATACGCTAAGCACTATCCTGAGCAAAATCAGGAGACAGGTACCATTGTTATCCCCCACTCTGCAGAGGCAACGAGGGGTTAAAGTCACACAGCCAATAGTAAATGGCAGAGCCAGGATCTAATCCCAGCAGTCCACACTTATTCCCAAGATGTTACACCGCCTTTTCTCTATGATCACATGGATCACCATCCTCCATCCAAGCCTCTGAATCCCATTATCTCCTGGATCAGTTAGGTACCTGGGCGGAAACAGGTGCACATTCAGCCTGAGTCATTTGAAAAGGATCTAGTCAAGGAACTATTTACAAAGGTGTAGGGCAGTGTTGCTCAACATTTTGTCATTATCTCATTTCATCCTAAAGAGAAACATTTAAATTTCCCTTAACAAAATTTTGGTGAGTGGGGTTGAGTTTTGGAGGCCAACAAACCATTTTCATATCTAAGATTGTTTTGCTCCCCCAAACTAATTTTCACCCCTTTAGAGGCAATATTACCCCCATTTAGAAGGTGAGAATGCATGGGGAGGGGAACCATAGGGATAGCATAGCCCTCTAGGCTAGTGACTGAGATACCATCTCAAGGCCGGAAGTGGTGAGGAGGGAGGTATTACTGGAAGTCGGAGACATCTGAGAGCTGTGACCTTCTGTCAAGAGATTGGTATGGCCCCAGGACTGATCCATTCCTCACACTATACTGAAAGTTATCTTTTCTTTCTTTGTTTCTGTTTCTTTCTTTTTTTTTTTTTTTTCCTAGAGACGGAGTCTTACTCTGCCGCCCAGGCTGGAGTGCAGTGGCATGATCTTGGGTCACTGCAACCTCCGCCTCCCGGGTTCAAGCGATTCTCCTGCCTCAGCCTCCCGAGTAGCTGGGATTACAGGCATGTGCCACCATGTCCAGCTAATTTTTTGTGTTTTTAGCAGAGACAGGGCTTCTCCATGTTAATCAGGCTGGTCTCGAACTCCCGACCTCAGGTGATCACCCGCCTTGGGCTCCCAAAGTGCTGGGATTACAGGCGTGAGCCACTGCACCTGGCCGAAAGTCATCTTTCTAACTGGAAACAGTGGGCACCTTTGGAAGACGGAACTGGGTAGTGGAAACAAGCAGGAAGAAGACCTTTTCAGCTTTTGAAGGCTGTACAATATGCATGTATCATCTAATTTTAAAATAAAATGTAATTTTAAAAATTGACCTAAAATGCAAATATGGTCATTCTTTCCCATGCTCAAAACACTTCAGTAGCCCATCTGCCACCAAGTTAAAATCCAAATTCATCCACATGTCACACAAGGCCCCCGGCATATTTCTTTAGCCCATCTCTGCCACTCTCCACCTCAAACCCTGTGTCTAGACATGTGAATTGCTGAAAATTGAGTGCATTCCCTAAGCAATGTTTTTCCTTTATTGCCAGTTTGCTCACAATACCATGTTGTATCAGACATCTGTTTCTTATACCTGCAGTTTCCACATGCTAGAATGCAAAGCCTCTCCCTCTCCTCACTTTTCTTCCTGGTGAATTCTTCATTCTTCAAGATCCAGTTAAAATTACCTCTCCTGGCTCCCACTCCCACTTCCAAGAGAACAGCTGACAACCTTCTCTGTGTCACCACTGTACAGCACGGTGATTAAAATACAAGTTCTAATGTCAAACTATGTGGGTTTTGATCCTGGATTTGCCAATTCAGTTGGTCACATTGGCCATGCTACTTAACCATGTGCTTTGGTTGCCTTATTTATAAGATGGGGATTCAAATAGTTCCTATCTTAGAAAGAGAGCCTTCATTCATTAAATATTAACTGAGCATTTATTTTTCTATATTGAAACCGACCAAAATTCCTGCCCTGGTGGAACTTAGATAGATTCTAGTTCAGGGGTTGGCAATCTACAGCTCCTGACCAAATTTAGTCACTTGTTTTATAAAGTTTTATTGGTACATGGCCACACCCTTTAGTTTATGTATTATCTATGGCCACGTTCATGCTACAAAGGTTGGGTTCAGTGGTTGCAACACAGACCATATGGCCTGTACAGCTGAAAATATTTACTATCTGGCCCTTAAAGAAAAGGTTTGCTGTCCCTTGTTCTAGTGAGATTAAAGTAGTTCACACATGTAAACATATAAAGTGTTTAAATTTTTGAATCGTTGCCTAGCACTTGGTAAGACACTCAATTAATACCAGCTTTATTAGTATGATTGCATATCTTTACTGTAACACCTAACACCAGTACTCAGTTAAACTTTTTGCTGAATAAATCAATGAATGGAGAGGTAAAGAGGAACCAGAAGTTGGGGTTACGGAAGTCACTGATCAAAGAGTTTCAAGATAGTAGAAGTGGTCAGCCCTGTTAAGTGACAAGCCAAGGACTGAAGAAAGACTGGCAGATTTGGCAATCAGATGAAGTGACCTGACCAAAGAGCAGCTTGTGTGAAGTGGTGAGGACAGGCGCTAGTCTGCAACGGGTTTAGGAGGAAATGGAAATGAGGAAGAAGAGATAGGAAAGTGGAGATTATATGATGGCAAGTATCAAGATAAAAATGAACACATTTGGCCTGCTACGTGAATTTTTTAAATCAGCTCACCAAAAAATATCAGGCTTATTGAAATATTGGAATATCTGATGAAGTTTCCTCTTATCTTTGAGCTGTTCCGATTTGGGTAAAACTTCAAAGCTTAAAATTCACGTCTAGAACTAGCAGGCAGAAACTATAGGCAGAACCTTAAAGTCCAGAACCATTAAAGGGTTTATAATGGTGAGGCATATGATGATGCTGATGGTGATAATGTTTCTTTCTTTCTTTTGTGATTTTAATCATTGTGTGATCTTAACTAGTTTGAAATGAGAATTTCAATGGAGACAGTAGTGTAACTTTACCAACAGAACAATTACAGTCATGACAAAACAAAACTATACAAGCATATTTTTGTTCATTCTATAAATATGTACTAAGTACTTTATATGCACTTGGCATTCTGACAGATATAATTATGTGGGTATAAAACTTAGGTTATTTGATAGTTGCTTTCCCCACCCCCTTCAGAAATTCATGATTTAGTTGGTAAAGAAAACCAGTTAAGCAAGTAAGTTCACTATTTGTAGAAGTGTAGATGGGTTATGGTGGGGGCACAAAATAATAAAATAATGTATTTAAAACTATTTTCGTGTCTGTGAAAAGCTCTATACATCTGTGGTATTAAGACTAAAGAGAAAGGTGTCAAGTCATAGCTGCTTTCTAGAAAACATGCACAAGACATTTAGGACCTCTGCATATTACCACTGAGTTGTTTTTCTTTTAAGGGGCTACATAGGCGTATGTTCAGCATGATCTTATTTTTATTAAAATCATGCTTTCTATACAGAAAAAGACTATAAAGATACACACTTAAAACATTAGCAGGGACCCAAAGCTAGTATCATACTGAATGGGGAACAACTAAAAGCCTTTTCTCCATGATCTGGAACACAACAAAAATGCACATTTTTACCACTATTATTCAACTTAGTACTGGAAGTTCTAGCTAGGGCAATCAGACATGAGAACGAAATAAAAGGCATCCAAATTTGAAAGGAAGAACTGAAATTATCCTTGTTTGCAGATGATATGATCTCATATTTGGAAAAATCTAGCAACTGCACACACACAAAAATATCTATTAGAACTGATCACTGGGCGCGATGACTCACGCCTGTAATCCCAGCACTTTGGGAGGCCGAGGCAGGTGGATCAGGAGGTCAAGAGGTCGAGACCATCCTGGCCAACATGGTAAAACCCCGTCTCTACTAAAAATACAAAAATTAGCTGGGCGTGGTGGTGCGTGCCTGTAGTCCCAGCTACTCAGGAGGCTGAGGCAGGAGAATCACTTGAACCTAGGAGGTGGAGGTTGCAGTGAGCCAAGATCGCACCACTGCACTCCAGCATGGCAACAGAGCAAGACTCCATCTGAAAAAAAAGAAAAAAAAAAAAAAAAGAAACAAGAACTGATCAACAAATTTAGTAAAGTTGCAGGATACCAAATGTACACAGAGCCAGAAGTAGTGGCTCATGCCTGTAATCCCAGCACTTTGGGAGGCCGAGGTGGGTGGATCACTTGAGCTCAGGAATTCAAGACCAGTCTGAGCAACATGACGAAACAACATCTCTACAAAAAGTGCAAAAAATTAGCCAGGCATGGTGGCATACACCTGTGTTCCCAGCTACTAGGGAGGCTGAGGTGGCAGGATGCCTTGAGCCCAGGAAGCAGAGGTTCCAGTGAGTCAAGATCACACTACTGTACTCTAGCCTGGGCAACAGAGCCAGACCCTGTCTCAGAAAAAAAAGAAAAAGAAAAACTCAACACACAGAAATCAGTAGCATTTCTATATGCCAGCAGTGAGCAATCTTAAAAAGAAATTTTAAAAAGTAATCCCATTTACAATAGCCACGCATAAAATTAAATACCTTGGAATTAACCAAAGAAGTGACAGATATCTATAATGAAAACAACAAAACACTGATAAAAGGAATTGAAGAGGACACACAAAAAAGGAAACATATTCTATGTTCATGGATTGAAAGAATCAATATTGTTAAAATGTCCATACTGCGCAAAGCAATCTGCAGATTCAATGCAATTCCTATCAAAACACCAATGGCATTCTTCACAGAAATAGAAAAAAAAATCCTAAAACTTATATGGAACCACAAAAGACCCAGCATAGCCAAAGCTATCCCAATCAAAAAGAACATAACTGGAGGAATCACATTACTGACTTCATATTACACTACAGAGCTATAGTAACCAAAACAGCATGGTACTGGCATAAAAACAGATACATAGACATATGGAACAGAATAGAGAACCCAGAAACAAATCCACACACCTACTGGGAAGGATAGTCCGGGGTGGCGGGGCTGAGATGGAGATAGTTAATGAGTAAAAAAAATAGTTAGAAAGAATGAATAAGACCTATTATTTGATAACACAACAGGGTGACTATAGTCAATAGTAATTTAATTGTACATTTTAAAAGAACTTAAAAGAGTATAATCGGATTGTTTATAATACAAAAGATACATGTTTGAGGGGATGGATATCCCACCTTCCACGCAATTATTATGCAATGCACGTCTGTATCAAAATATCTCATGTATACCATAAATATATGCACCTACTATATACCCACAAAAATTTTAAATTATTATTATTTTTTTTCTTGGAGATGGAGTTTCGCTCTTGTTGCCCAGGCTGGAGTGCAAGGGTGTGATTTCAGCTCACTGCAACCTCCGCCTCCTGGGTTCAAGCAATTCTCATGCCTCAGCCTCCCAAGTAGCTGGGATTACAGGCATGTACCACCATGCCTGGCTAATTTTGTATTTTTAGTAGAGATGGGGTTTCACCATGTTGGTCTGGCTGGTCTTGAACTCCTGACCTCAGGTGATTCACCTGCCTCAGCCTCCCAAAGTGCTGGGATTACAGGCGTGAGCCCAATCCCCCAATTTTTTTTTTTTTTTTTTTTTTTTAATGTAAAAACATGGCCAGGCACGGTGGCTCAAACCTGTAATCTCAGCACTTTGGGAGTTCAAGGCAGGTAGAGCACTTGAGCCCAGGAGTTAAATATCAGCCTGGGCAACATGGCAAAAACTCATCTCTTCAAAAAATACAAAAATTAGCCGGGCATGGTGGCACACAACTGTAGTCCCAGCTACTTGAAAGGCTGAGGCAAGAGGATAGCTTGATCCCGGGAGGCAGAGGCTGCAGTAAGCCAAGATCATGCCATGGCACGCCAACCTGGGAGAGAGACCGAGAACCTGTCTCAAAAAAGAAAAACCCAGTGGGGCGCGGTGGCTCATGCCTCTAATCCCAGCATTTTGGGAGGCTGAGATGGGCAAATCACGAGGTGACGAGATCGAGACTATCCTGGCCAACATGGTGAAACCCTGTGTCTACTAAAATACAAAAATCAGCTGGGCGTGGTGGCATGGGCCTGTAGTCCCAGCTACTCGGGAGGCTTAGGCAGGAGAATTGCTTGAACCCCAGAGGAGGAGGTTGCAGTGAGCCGAGATCAAGCCACTACCTCCAGCCTGGCGACAGAGCGAAACTTCTTTTAAAAAAAAAAGAGGCCGGGCGCGGTGGCTCATGCCTGTAATCCCAGCACTTTGGGAGGGCGAGGCGGGCGGATCACAAGGTCAGGAGATCAAGACCATCCTGGCTAACACGGTGAAACCCCGTCTCTACTAAAAAATACAAAAAATTAGCTGGGCATGGTGGTGTGCGCCTGTAGTCCCAGCTACTCGGGAGGCTGAGGCAGGAGAATGGCGTGAACCCGGGAGGCACAGCTTGCAGTGAGCTGAGATCGCACCACTGCACTCCAGCCTGGGCGACAGCAAGATTCTGTCAGGAAAGAAAAAAGAAAAAAAAGCAGAGGAGAGGGGAGGAGAGAGGAGGAGAGGAAAGGAAAGTCAGAACCATTAGCAGGGGTTGTATCTGAGTGGTGAGATTACTGGGATATTATTCTTTTCTCGATACTTTTTAACATTTTTAACTGTTTATACAGTGAACAAGGCTTACATTTCTTTTTACTTTTCTTTTTTTAAAATTGAGACAGGGTCTTGCTATGTTGCCCAGCTAGTCTCGAACTCCTGAGCTCAAGCAATCTTCCTGCCTCAGCTTTCTGAGTGGCTGGGACTATAGATGTGTGTCACTGCACTTGGCTTTTTTTTTTTTTTTTTTAATTAAGGCTTATGTTATTTTATAATCACAAATAACAATGGAACAAAACCACTGAGGTTTGTAAAGCAATAATATGTTACAAGCATATAACACATGCTTGTAAGGATACATAGGCTAGAGGTTTTTACATTTTTGTAGATTGCCCAATGTTAAGTTGTTACACAAAAGCACCAAAAATTTCTCAGCCTACAAATATCAGCAGATGACATCTCAAAGAGATATGTCTAAAAACTGCTGCTTAGTCCTCTTCTGCAAGGTGGCAAACCAAGCCCAGGCAGCCGCTGCTGGAAGACTGAGATTTACTTACAACCCTACAGAGCAGGGAATGCACACAATGAAGCCATACTGTGTGAATCACTTAGTTTGGCTGAAAGTAACAAGACACAGAATAAAGGTGGCTTAAATAATAAATGCTTACTACTTCACATAATGTGAAGTCCAGATATAGGTGGTTTCCAAGACTGGTTATGTCAGTTATCTTGACAATTTCAGGATTCTAGGTCAGTTTTCCTTTGACTTCCATGGCTCTCCCCTCCCGGTAGCTCCTGGCATCACTGCTTCACACAAGAACTTCTAAAGGCAGGAAGGGGTGGGTGGTGGCATTTCTGCTCACTCATCTCTCTTTTTCTCAGGGATTCAAATCTTTCCCAAAATGTCTGTTCCTAGCAGACATTTTCCTACATTTTATTCGCCACACTGACAGTTCAGTGTAAGGAAAAGCACAGGGAAAAAACTACGCTCGGTTAAAAGAAGAAACACAGTCATCCCTAAATCAAGAACTGGCCCAGAGAAGGGGATTGCCATTATCATCATTATTGCCATAGACCAGCAGTGTCCAATAGAATTTAATGTGAGCCACAAATCCAAGCCATATAAATATCCCTGAGGCAGTCTTTGGAAACCTAAAAGCAAGTTTTCATTTTCTCCTTTGTGAATGAGTTATAACAATCATAAGCAACACTGCCTCCCACCAGCATAATTAGCAGTGGGTGCCAAAGGTGTATCCAGCATTATTCCAACAAAGTCACCTTGATTATAAAATTTGGACTCTTGAGTTCCCAACTTATGGTTTGGTGTTACTCTATCTGTGTGATCATAATTGAGTTACTTTTCTTATCTGGGCCCCAGTTTCCTCATCTTAAAACAGGTAGTTCCTTAATGTCCTTTAGAACTCTAGTACTGTACTCCATGGTTTTATGCTATAAAATCAGCTGGAGCACCTTCCCAGCCTGTTATCTGACAGGAGCAAGCCCAGGGCCTTGGGCAAGAACACTCGAGAAGTCATTCAGGATACTTTCTCTGATGCCTTGGAGCAAAATGCACTTTTACAGGGAAAGAAGAAGGCAAGTTGTGCTGGCTTGTCTTTCATTTACTCGGTAAGCATCACAGGGCATGCACTATGTGCCATAGTGGCTCAAGATTGAATAAGAGAGAATAAGATGTGGTCCCTGCCCTCAGTAAGCTTACAATATAGTGGGAAGGAAATGTAGAAGAGCAATTACCAAAAGGTATAGAGAGGACTGGGACAGAGGAGAGGGTGTACATGCCTTGTAACTCTAGAGTTGAGGTGAGATGAGAGAAGCCTTCCTGGAGGAAGTGATATCCAAATGAGGCCTGAAGGAAGAGTACTTGGTTGCCTCTCCTGGCATTCTGGGGAACTCTGGCCTAGCGGGCATGTCATCATATACTTTACCTGTTTTTCTTCTTTTCTCCGACCTGCTATTTTTCTATTCTTTTTTTTTTTTTCTTAACAGAGTCTCACTCAGTTTCCATGCTGGAGTGTAATGGCGTGATCTTGGCTCACTGCAACCTCTCCCTCCCGGCTTCAAGCAATTCCCCTGCTTCAGCCTCCCAAGTAGCTGGGACTACAGACATGCACCACCACACCCGGTTAATTTTTTTTTTTTTTTTTTTTTGCATTTTAATAGAGACAGGGTTTCACCATGTTGGCCAGGATGGTCTCGATCTCCTGACCTCGTGATCCACCCACCTTGGCCTCCCAAAGTGCTGGGATTACAGACGTGAGCCACCTTGCCCAGCCTTCTATTCCTTTTTCTAATGCATTTGCCCTAGCTATCTGTATAGCCTGAAATCTGGTAGACGGACCACAGGGAAACCACTGCAGCAGACTAAAAGTGTCTATCTCAGATCCTTCCACCATCATCATTTCCAAAATCATCCTCACTATCTCCACCAACATCACCTTTACCACCATCACCACTATCATCCTCACCCTTCCCATCACCATCTCCACTGCTATCTCTCGACACCATCATCATCACCACCACTACCATCATCACTATGAGTACCACCTCTGTCATCATCAAAAAGGCATACAGGTGAGCCTTGCTTTAACTAATCCCAAAACTATACATAAGATATGAGTTCTATGAACAAATTCAGGAATGATTATTTGCTTTTCCAAATTATCCAATCTAAAGTAACCCTAAATAGTTAAGCTTCCCTAGTGTTTTTAAAATGTGCTTTGGTTTACAAACATTTTAATTGCCCAGATCTCTGGCCGGGCGCGGTGGCTCAAGCCTGTAATCCCAGCACTTTGGGAGGCCGAGACGGGCGGATCACGAGGTCAGGAGATTGAGACCATCCTGGCTAACACGGTGAAACCCCGTCTCTACTAAAAAATACAAAAAACTAGCTGGGCGAGGTGGCGGGCGCCTGTAGTCCCAGCTACTCGGGAGACTGAGGCAGGAGAATGGCATAAACCCCGGAGGCGGAGCTTGCAGTGAGCTGAGATCCGGCCACTGCACTCCAGCCTGGGTGACAGAGCCAGACTCCGTCTCAAAAAAAAAAAAAAAAAAAATTGCCCAGATCTCTTCAGGAACATACCTATTTTAAGATGTAAGCATAACAGAAATAGGATTTTCAAGCTGTCAGAGAAGGGCAAGTATAAGAAGTTTGTAAGGACTCTTTCTTGATTCATTAAATTAATTGAGAATGATTTTATAGCATGCACAAATCTACTAAACATTAAGCAGTTTTAGTTGGCCACAAATCAGGGACTGTAAAGGGAAAAGTGAATTTCATCAACAGTACTCCTATATAGAAATAGTATACCTATATAAAAATATACTTATGTAAATACATGATACATGTACTTATATATGTATCATGTTTATATTTTATATTTGTATATGTAAGAATACAATATATCATATGTGAGATAAATGTATATTATTATTACAAATATCCTGGCTGGGCAAGGTGGCTCACACTTGTATCCCAACACTTTGGGAGACTAAGGCAGGAGTACTGTTTGATCTCAGGAGTTCAAGACCAGCCTGGACAACATAGCAAGACCTCGTCTGTACTAAAAATTTAAAAAATTAACTAGGCTTGATGGTGACCACCTGTAGTCCCAGTCACTAGGGATACTGAGGTGGGAAGATCACTTGAGCCTGGGTTGAGGTTGCAGTGAGCCAGATCGCACCACTGCACTCTAGCCTGGGTGACACAGCAAGACCCTGTTTCAAAAAAAAAAAAAAGCCACAACAGGCCAGGCGTGGTGGCTCATGCCTGTAATTCCAGCACTTTAGGAGGCCAAGGCAGATGGGTCACTTGAGATCAGGAGTTCAAGACCAGCCTGGCCAACATAGTGAAACCTCATCTCTACTAAAAATAAAATTAGCTGGGCATGGTGGTGCATGCCTGTAATCCCAGTTACTCGGGAGGCTGAGGCAGGAGAATTGCATGAACCCAGGAGGTGGAGGTTGCAGTGAGCTGAGATCACACCACTGCACTCCATCCAGCCTGGATGACAAAGCAAGACTCCACCTCAAAAAAAAAAACCACCAAAAACAAAAACAAAAAACAAATATCCTTTTCTACGTTGTAAAATTTGGGTTAGAGGTTGAAGTAGATTATTAAGATGGCTACAAATTCCTCTCATCTTGTATGCACATCCTTTGTGATATGACTTTGCCATTCTTCTCATCAACAAGGAGAATCTATTTCACTACTCCTTGACTCTGGGTTGACTGCGTGACTTCTTTTTTTCTTTTCTTTTTTTTTTTTTTTGAGATGGAGTTTCGTTCTTGTCGCCCAGGCTGGAGTGCAATGGCATGATCTCAGCTCATTGCAACCTTCACCTCCCAGGTTCCAGCAGTTTTCCTGCCTCAGCCTCCCGAGTAGCTGGGATTACAGGTGGCTGCCACCATGCCCAGCTAATTTTTTATATTTTTAGTAGAAACAGGGTTTCACCATGTTGGCCAGGCTGGTCTTGAACTCCTATGATCCACCAGTCTCGGCCTCCCAAAATGCTGGGATTACAGGCCTGAGCCACCGTGCCCGGCCAACTGTGTGACTTCTTTAGCTAATGGGATAATAACAAATGTGATGCAAGCAGAGGCTTAAGAAGTACATGCACATTGGGGTTTGTTCTCTCTTGCTGATCTGGGAACCCTGCCACCACTACCATGTGATGCAGTTCAGGCTGGCCTGTTGGAGGATAACAGATCATGAGGAGCAGAGATGAGCCGGCCCACCTTAGGCCCTACCAGAGCAGTCAGCTTGCCAATCACGACATACATCAGCGAGGCCATCCTAGACCATCCAGCCCTAGCTGAGCCAGCCCAGACCAGAGATTCATGAGAAACAGTAAAATGTTCATCATTTTAAGCCACTAGATTTTGTGGTGGTTTGTTATACACCAAAAGCTAACGGATACAGGGACCATATCATATTGTATTTTGTTTTCTTCCTTAATATTTCTCCATTCCAAAAAGCTTGGGTAAGATGTTTGGTTTACTGAAGTCAGAGTTTCCACAATATATGATCCTTCATTTTCTTCTATTTTTTTTTTTAGACAGAGTCTCACTCTGTCGCCCAGGCTGGAGTGCAGTGGTGGGATCTCTGCTCACTGCAAGCTCTGCCTCCTGGGTTCACACCATTCTCCTGTCTCAGCCTCCCAAGGAGCTGTGATTACAGGCACCCGCCACCACACCCGGCTAATTTTTTGTATTTTTTAGTAGAGATGGGGTTTCACTGTGTTTGCCAGGATGGTCTCTATCTCCTGACCTCGTGATCCACCCGCCTCAGCCTCCCAAAGTGTTGGGATTACAGGCGTGAGCCACCGTGCCCAGCCCATTTTCTTCCTATTCTAAAAGCTCTGATTCTCTTATATTATTAAGCTTCTTTCCCCAGCTTTGGTCTTTACAGAAGAGATGGGAAATAAAGGTAGTAAAAATGAGGTATGTTTTTAGGAGTGAGAAGGGAGGTGAACACGTGAATTAAGGTAGTGATGGTAGGATGCTAAGACTGAAAAGAGAGGACAGTGCAACCCATAAAGTGTTGACTAACTTCCTAGGAGTAGTTTGTTCTAGTAAATCAGAGTCTCTATGAAACTCCCTGGCAAAGACCCCAGATGTCCCTGTGTTAAATTGCAAACACACATTCTAAAATTCCCCTTATGTTCCATTCCTTATTTCCTCTCAATCTTTTTCACTATCCAAAGTATGGTTTTCTACTTTGTTGGTTAGAATTTTGGGGGCTTCAACTGACAAAAGCCCAACTCAACCTAGCTCAAGCAAAAAACAATATATTGGCTTTTACATCTTGAAAGTCCAGATCATCCTCAGGCTTCAGGCAAAATTGAATCCAGTTGCTCAAATGATGTCTTCGGGGAACTGTGTCCCCATCTCCACCTCCAGGATCTGCTGCACTCGGTCTTGTCCTATCTATATCCCTCAGTCCCTGACCTACTGTGTGGGTCCCAGACTTGTGTGGCAGCAACTGCCCATTGTGTCTCTCCATCCTGAGTGATCCCAGACTTCTTCCTACTCCCCACTTATTACCCTAATCATGTTAAGGGACCAGAAAACACCCAATTTCCCAAGGAAAAGGGAAAGAAACTTGGAATTTATTCTAGACCTCTCCATGAGCCCCCCCACCCCACATCTAACAGATCATAAAGCCAAGTCATTTCTCCCCTATTTGTGTCTTTGGAATTGGTTACTTCTTTCCATGGCCCCTGTCACTGTGCTTTATCATGAACTGTTATTTCTGTCACAGAAGAGGAAAATTTCTCCCAAACCAGTCTTTGCTCTGCTCCCAACAAACCATCCTTCAAGCCTAGAGTAACCTATTAAAGTATAAAACCTGAGTCTAGCATTCCCTGCTTAAATTATTTGGTTATGTAACTTGTAAAACCACAAATTTGGTGATTTGCTCAGTTGATCACTTGAACCCCTCCAGCTCCCCTGGTGGGAAAGAGCCTAGTTCTCTTAGGTTGGGTTCCCTAGAAACAGAGCCCAAGTTGGGATCAGTGTTCACTGCTATTTTAGGAGCCTCACTGCTCCCTGCCTGCGGGCTGTGGGTAGGCCCATTCTAACCCAGCGTGCCTGGCTGCCTAGGTAGGATACAGTGTCTTTGGTAAGGAGATTGGGGATTGGCCTCCCAAGAGGCCCAGCGTTCCTCATGCAAATTGCTTTTACCCAGGGACAAGCTCTACCTGCCTGGGGTCTCAGAGTGGGGCCTTCACCCTGTCACAAAACATCCTGTTATGCCAGGGGTCAAAAGCTCAAATGCCTCCAGGAACCAGAAGCCTGACAGACAGGGCAGCCTCCACTCAGTAACCATCGACTGTTACCCCACAGAAATCTGGCACTCACAGTTGCTAAGTCTTTAATTTTTTTCAGGAGGAGCCAAAAATATTGAGTTTTATGTGAAATATTCTGGTTTTAAGCTGTTAGCTTGATTAAAAAACAACAAAACAAAAACAAACAAAAAAAAAATCAGGCAAAACAAAACTTGTCTGGGGCCTTATCTGGCCTAGGAGCTGTCAGTTTGTGAATTTGGTTTGATGCCCCAATCCCAGAACAATGGATGCCCACTTGCCCCACATTTGCATAACTTTGGGAGCCACTGCAGTGATTTGGGACTAAACAAAGATCAGCTGTGAATCGACTACAAAAGCTTCCATGATTTCAAAATAAAGGGTAACCTTCTTCAGCAAGGCCTGTGTGACCTCCCTGACCTGGCTTCTACCCTTCTACACCCTTTCCCGCACCTCCTTCCCCCTACCCCCAACATTATTTCGCACCTAGGGCCTTTGTGGTAACCCCGCTCTTTATCCCGGAGATCCCTCCCTTCCAATTATCTAAGGGCACTCCCAGTATCTTTCAAGGACCCTTTCCTCCTTTCCCTGACCCCTGTTTTCTCTTCTGCTTCCTCCATTTTTTAGAGTTGTTACCTCGTGGCCCCATGTGTTTTTTACATGCCTGTTGCCCCAGCTGACCGAATCCCTGGAGGGAAGGAGTCTGGGTTTCTTCAACTCTGTATCCCCACTGCCTCATAGAGACCTGGTGCTTTCAACGCAGACTGGAGCAATGGGTATCCAATGAAAAAAATCATGACTTTGACCATTGCCCTTCACATGTCAGAAATTCATTTGTGAAGAACTGGCCATTATTATGTTAAAAAATTAAGTTGAAATCTGGTATTTATGAGATGAAAACTTGCTGCATCCTTTAATTTTTAAAATCACTACCTATTTTTGAAAAACAGTTGGAAAAAAGTACGTTTTAAAACCTACTCAGCTTTGGACCTCGCTGAGGCTTCCAAGGTTCTGGAACTAGAGAATGGCTACAGTGACCAGCATTCGCTTTTTTATAGACCCTCAAGGGTTCTCAGGGCTCATCTTAAAGTGGGGGATGAGAGGGGAGAGGGGATGTGTGCTGTCTCCCTGGGAGGGCAGGAACTAGCTCCTCTGAATGAAATAGCACTTTCCACAGACAGCGGCCTAGGGTGTGAGGGCGAGGAAGCCGCAGTCGAAAGCCCCTTTGCATAATCCATTCTTAAATTGACTGAGGCTTGTACAGTTGTAAACTGAAACTCCAGAGGCAAACCTGAGCGGTTACATTTTCTCGAAAAGAATGTTTCCCAGCCTGTCAATTATTTCCTGCTCTCCGTCCCTCCCCAACGCGCGCACACACCCAACTTTTGGTAGCCAGCTGCCTTGACATTGAGCCTCTCTCCTACCTGAAGTGGAGCACCTCAGGAAGCAGCCAGGCTGGCGTTTCATTCATAATACATGAACTCAGGGGAGGAGGGAGGCGGGGGCAGGGGCCTTTCATCTCTATTTAAAATTCCGGCATCGCAGCTGAAAGAGAAAACGATCTGGGAGTGAACGGCACCGGGGATGAAGCATTGCACGATAACGGCACAACCGAGAGCGTCAGCGGCCCGCCCGCCGGCTATTTATACCGCGCAGATTATGCAATCCGGCTCCAGCCATTCATGCCCCGACTGGGCCGCCGCACGCCCGGGGCGGGAGGGGGGCCTCATTCCCGGGCGCCGGGTCAGTTTCTAAGTTTGCATCATCCCCTGCATTACGAGAGAGCTTGGGTTTCCATTCCTGCCAGCGGGGCTTGGGGGAGACAGTTGGGCTACAAACTCACTTGGCACACACGACTGCTTACTTAAACATCATAATAAAGGCATCAGATCGCCCGAGGCGCGGCCCCGCCGCGCTCAGGGCTGAGCTCGGGGAGACCGGAAGGAACTGATAAACCAAGCGCTAATGACAACCCCTCCCTCCCGCGTCGGAAGTGTCCTCCGAGCGCCGGTCATTGAGAAATACCGAAGGGGCAGAGTGGGGGTGAGGCGAGGACAGGCCCGGGCGCAGCTGCGCGCGCCTCGCCGGGCGGGGAGCGGGGGCGCCGCGGCAGCTGGGGGCTTCTGGGGGCCGGGCCGCGGCGGGGCGGCGCGAACCTTTGGGCCCTGTGGAGTCCTCCCTAAATCACCCCCTCCCCGCCCCTGGGAGTGGGGAGGGCGAGTGATTACTCAGATCCCACCCCCGCCCCTGGGGAAATCTACACTCCCGGCCCTACCGGACAAGAGGGGGAGAAGGACAGGAACGAGAGCGGATTGCAGAGGAGGCTAAAATGTCCGCTTCTCCTGGCGCCCGAGCCGGGCGGGAGGGGTGGGGGCCGCGGCCGGCTTCCCAGTGAAACAGGACCTGCGGGGCTACTGAGCATGCCCGTCCCCGGCCGCGAAGGGTCGCTCCGGCTCCGCGCTCCGGGCTTTCCCGGCAGCCCGCGGGAAGGGCCCGGGTGTGGGTGCTCCCTCGCCCAGGACTCGGAACTGAGAAGCCTGTAGGTGGGGGACCTGCTGGGGGCCCCGCTGGGTTTGCGTGAAGTTGTGAGCAGATCGATATTACTTTTGAAGCTTTACGATCCTACTCTGAACACTATTGATTTGCTCGTGTTCAGAGCTTCCCGCGGCCCCCTGTTCTGCTGGTTGTGAGGAGAGACAGGGATGTGGGTCCTTAGCTTTTTCAGCAGTGACATTCAATTAAAGCCCTAAATCTGTGATATCCCCTATTCCAGCAACAATCCAATGGACTTTGATAACACCCTGTTGTTCAGATCAACAGGCGTATCCGAGTTATTCGCCCAATATCCTCATTTTTTCTATGGAGCTGCAGGAGTCAGACTTAACCTCAACGACGGTAATTGATGGGGAGGACCAAGAGATGACCTGCTAGTAATGTTTCCATCAAAAGGCCCCTTTTGGGTGATGAACAAGGCAGCAGAGAACTGGCAGGCTTCATTTAAAGGAACATGAAGGACAGAGTGGAGGGGGCATTTGGTAAACCAACTTGCCAGAGAGAGGAAAGAGCTACCAGGAATCTGCATAGCACGTTTAAGATTCCCAGCAACCCTATGTTGTGGGTATTACTCCGACACAACAGACACTGAACCCAAGGCTCAGTGGATCTAAGGGCCTACCTGAGATAACCCAGCTGGAGTATGGCACCAGGTGATCCCAGTGGAGACTTGGGGACTTCTGCACCTCAGAATATTTACCATTGTTCCCCTGGCAACCTGGTCCATAGGCTGGGCCAGTCGTTCACAGATACTAGCTGAGAGCTGGCTGAGTGAGTGGTGATGACACCAGTTTAACCTGCTCATAGAGCTGGCCTACCTGCAGAAATTAATAATCACCTCGCCTGCCATCTCGCCATTTGTGTACCTTGAAACTGAAGGGTGGAGCCCAAGAGATGCCCATAGGGTGGATAATTTTGACATGGATAAGTGCTTGTGTTCTGGGAAGTTCGGGAGTAACAGGGTGGGATCTCTTTCAGCACTCCCAGGGAGAAAAGCAATCATGGCCAAAGGTGAGACCTGGGTGAGAGCAACCATGGCCAAAGGTGAGTCCTTAGCCTTCTGGGGATTTAAAGGACAATGAGATCTTGGCTTTGGTTAGTACTTTCTCACCAACTCTCAATGACCTCACAAACTGATAAAGACGAGCTTGGCCTTGTTATTCCTGTTTTATAAGGAAACTCACTTGGGGTCTCAGGACTGCTAGGAGAAAACCAGAACCAAGCTGTTCCATCCTCTGGTTCATGCCCTCCCCACCATCACACATCACCAGTGTGAACCCCACTCCATGTCCGCAGAGATCATGGCTGTGATAAGCACAAAGCCTGGAGTAAACCATCAGTTTCTCCCTGACTCAAGGTGAAACTTTTTGGAGCATTTGTGGCTCCTAGATGCATGTAAATTTTAGGAACACTAAATTTGAGGCATTTATTTATTTATTTATTTAGAGACAAAGTTTCTTCTTGTTGCCCAGGCTGGAGTGCAATGGTGCAATCTTGGCACACTGCACCCTCCGACTCCAGGGTTCAAACAATTCTCCTGCCTCAGCCTCCGGAGTAGCTGGGATTATGGGCGCCCACCACCACACCCAACTAATTTTTGTATTTTTAGTAGAGACAGGTTTTTGCCATGTTGGCCAGGCTGGTCTCAAACGCCTGACCGCAGGTTATCCACCCACTTCGGCCTCCCAAAGTGCTGGGATTACAGGCATAAACCACTGCGCCCAGCCTGAGGCAAATATTTAATCTCTTAACCTGTTGTTCAGTGGTTGCTTTTTTTTTTTTTTGAGACGGAGTCTGGCTCTGTCGCCCAGGCTGGTGTGCAGTGGCTGGATATCAGCTCACTGCAAGCTCCGCCTCCCGGGTTTACGCCATTCTCCTGCCTCAGCCTCCCGAGTAGCTGGGACTGCAGGCGCCCACCACCTCCCCCGGCTAGTTTTTTGTATTTTTAGTAGATACGGGGTTTCACCGTGTTAGCCAGGATGGTCTCGATCTCCTGACCTCGTGATCCGCCCGTCTCGGCCTCCCAAAGTGCTGGGATTACAGGCTTGAGCCACAGCGCCCGGCCCAGTGATTGCTATTTAGTTAACATCATATCTGGATTGTCCCATGGACATTCAAGAGGATGGAAAAGTCTACTATGTTTGGAGAGCAGCAAGGGATAGGGACTATGTCCCTTGTTTTTTTTTCTTTCCATTTTTTTTTTTTTTGAGACGGAGTTTCGCTCTTGTTGCCCAGGCTGGGGTGCAGTGGCGCAATCTCGGCTCACCGCAACCTTCACCTCCCGGGTTCAGGCGATTCTCCTGCCTCAGGCTCCCGAGTACCTAGGATTACAGGCACTCGCCACCACACCCAGCTAATTTTGTATTTTTAGTAGAGACGATGTTTCACCATGTTGGTCAGGCTGGTCTCGAACTTCCAACCTCAGGTGATCTGCCCGCCTTGGCCTCCCAAAGTGCTGAGATTACAGGCGTGAGCCACCGCGCCCGGCCGGGGCTGCCTCTTAACGCGAGAATTTCCATAATTTCTACGGAAATGCAAACGTTTCTGGGCTATGCTGGTCTTTGCACGAGTAATGATTCTTAAAAACATCCGTTCCTTGGCCGGGGGCGGTGGTCCATGCCTGTAATCCCAGCACTTTGGGAGGCCGTGGCGGGCGAATCACGAGGTCAAGAAATTGAGACCATCCTGGCCAACACGGTGAAACCCCGTCTCTACTAAAAACACAAAAATTAGATAGGCGTGGTGGCGCGCGCCTGTAGTCGCAGCTACTTGGGAGGCTGAGGCAGGAGAATCACTTGGACCCAGGAGGTGGAGGTTGCAGTGAGCCTAGATCGCGCCACTGCACTCCAGCCTAGGCTGGGGACAGAGCGAGACTCCATCTCAAAACAAAACACAACAAAAATCCGTTCCTCTATTGAGACAAAAAAGGAAAAAAAAAATCACAAGATTCACGTGAAACGGAAAAGCCTCTGCCTTTCAGAACCTTGGCAAAGTCGAACCCCCTCCCGTTTCTGGTTGGGTTGGGCTGGAGAAGCCAGCCCCTGGCACCTGCGCCGCCCCTACCTTCCCACCCTGCGGTGGGGGGTAGTTGTTCCTGTGAGCCTGAGCACCTCTTCAGCTGTTTCACTCCCTCCCCTCCCTTAGAGTTTCGCATCTCCGTCCCCGCCTAACCCCCCGATTTTTAATCTTGGGGTTTGGAAGGAGGGAGGGGGCAAAAACGGGAGCCAGATGTGTAAGAGTCCTCCGCTCCCGCCTCCTCTCTCCTCTCGGGCTTCCTAAAACCCGGAGCCCTAATCAAGGAGGATTCGGAGCCAGACGGTCGCGGCGCAAGCAAACAACTCGGCTCCGCGGCTCCCCCGGGAGTGGAAGCCAGGAGGGAGGGGGAGAGGAAGCCGGGCGTGCTCAGTAGGCGGGACAAAGTTTTTTTTTTTTTTTCTCCCGTTTTTTTCGGTCGCAAGTAGGAAGCTTTTTGCACTCCACCACCTCTGGCCGCTGGGAAGACGTCATCGCTTCCGCCCTACTTCCTCCTCCTGTTGGCGGCGGTGAGAATCCAATATGGAGTAAATCGGTGGAGTCGAGAGATGGGGCTCGGACGGGGCGCCCTGCACCGCCTCCCAGGCGCACCTCCCCCGGCCGCCGACCGCTCCCCGGAACCGTGATTGGCCCGGCCCCCTGGGGGCGACCCCGGACCGAGTCCCCCCACCCGCGGCCGGCGCTCTCCTCCTCCTTGCAGCAGTCCCCGCCGCTCCAAGGCGCGCTTGTTTTTCTCCTGCTCTCCCCCACCGCCGTCCCCTTCCCAAATCTCGCCCCCTTTGCCCGCTCCCGAGCCCCCGGAGCCTCCGCCCGCCTCTCCCCACGGCGCTGCGGCGTTCACTCTCCTTGCAGCCTGCCTTTGCACCCCTTCCCCCAAACCTCACCCCGCTCCCTGCTTCCCCTTCTGCTGCGGCGCCCCCATCTCTAGCCGCCCCCCCTCCCCAAATCAGGCGATCTCCGGAGATGTGAAGAAGGGGGGCGAGCGGACAGGAAGATGAAGGGAGCAAAGCTGCCCGCCGCGGGACAGGCGTCTAGGTGAACAAGAAAATGACCGAAGAAACACACCCGGACGAGTAAGTTTGGTCGCGGGGTGGGACAAGGGTGCCCCGCGGGGGCAGCGTGGGGGCCGGGGCTGAGGATGCGAGCGGGGACGCTTATTGGGTGAACTTGGCGTGAGGTGCAGCGACTCGCTGACCTGTCCGGGTTGGGACGCGAGGCTTCCCTGCTTGTTGAAGTGAGGAGGGGGCAAAAACTGCTGCGGGCTGGCGGGCGCACGCCTAGGGTTGGCGGGCTGGTGGCCTCTCCGGGGGCCAAGGGCGTGCGGGTGACCTCCGGGCGGTCCCCGCTCCCTCTCCGAGGACTCACAGCACCCCCCCCCCCGCCCCCGAAATCCTCGGCGGCTGGAGCGGAAGACCTGACACCCCCACTCCGGCTTCCCGGGTCCGGTGGGTTTTTGCACAGTGACTTTGTGACTCCCGCCGCGCCGCGAGCCCCGCAGTCCGCTCCTGAGCCCACTGGGGCCTAGGCTCCGCCATTTCGTTTTCTTGAATCGCTCTCATTTGCATACCACATTTTCATTCATAAAAAACACGGCGGAGCGAGAGGAGGACGGGCGCGGGCTGCGCTGGGGTCTGGTGCGCCAGGGTCCCCGCGCGGGCCGGCGTGCTGGAGCCGCCCGAGGGGCCCCGCGGTGCGTGAATGCCTGTGCACGCGCTTGTGGTCGGCACACGCGTCCTGCGGGGTCAGGCGGCTCGGGGCGGACCTAGGCGAGTGCAGCGAGGGCGTGCGGGGCAGCGCGCTGGGGGCGAGTGTGTGTGTGTGTGTGTGTGTGTCCTCGCGGGTGCGCGTGCACGGGTTTGTGCCAGGCCCGAGGGGAACAATGCTTGGGGCGCTCCGCCGGAGGGATCCCTGGCAGCCCCGCGCGGGACCCGTGACTGTCGCCAGCCCGGGGCGGAGGTGCAGCTGCCTCCTGCCTCGCGGTCCAGGGGTCCAGTTTGGCATTTTCTCTCCCTGGTCCGAGGCGTTTTCAGTCTCGGGTGCGATGGGGGCGGGGCCGCGGGGCCCGACACCTCTGTCTTCTGCCTGGGGTCCGAGCGGTCATCGCGCGGCGGCCGCCGCTGCTGCTCAGTGGCTGTGCCCGCCACCAGCCACTTTTTTTTTTTTTTTTTTTTTTGTGTGAATAAGACGTTCTCCTTTATTGTCACATGATATCCCTCCCCTCCTCCCCTGCACATTCATAAATCCGGAGTCTGCATCGGTTCCTTTCATTCAGTGCTGCCATTAGCCAAGGTAGCGGCGGCGCGGGCTTGGGCTCAAAGAGCCAGTTGGCAGCCGCGGTGACGCGCCCTGGAGGGAGGCCCCGCGTGCGTCTTTGCAGGGGAGTGCGGGCTGCTGGAGGCGTGCTCCAGAGGCCCCAGGTCTTTTGCCCCCCGCAGGCATTGGGCCTCAAGAGTGCTGGGAGGGGAAGTGACTCAGGGCTGGGCGACAGGGAGGCTTGTCTCTTGCAGCAGGTGACAGTGTTGTGCTCTACTCTAAGAAATCATCTCACTTTATTAAATATACCCCCTTTATCCTTTGGCGTCTGCTGTTGCCAGTCTGGGCGGGAATGGGGCTGCTGTTTGGGAAAAGGAATTTCGATTTCCTTCCTGTGAGTCCCCAGGGAACTTTGACTGCAGTAACCCCTGATCTTCCAGACACCCGTCACAGGAGAGGATCCCTGCTGGTGTGCCTGTCGCAGATGTCCCACCACATCTGCTGGTGTTTCTATATCAGACGTTTTGCTTTGTCTTCGTATATAGCATCTTAAAATGGTAAAATGAAAAAAAAGTTGCGCTTTTAGGGCTGAAATATAGAGAAGGAATATGCTGCTGGGCCTTGCTGCCTTTTGAACGTGGCCAATAAATCAGTATTTTTATGGGCCCTCGATTGTACCTGCACACGGAGTAGCAGCAGTGGCAGTGAGGTTGGTTGCTGTGCTCTGGCCTTGCAGATTATTGGAGAGGTTTGACCGCTGTACCTTGGCTCCACCCCTTGGGAATACAGGCCTGACCTGGCCCTTTTTGTGGCAGCTTGTCAGCCTTGCATCTTTCTCCATCTGCTATCCAAAGCAGAAGGATTTTGAGTGGGATCACCAGCCAGGAAAGAATAGTTCCATTTTAGGCTCTCAGAGCAAGTTCAGCATGAAGCCGCAGCCTCCACTGCTGTCACAAGTCCAGTTGAGAGGATAGATATTTGAGGAGTTCTAGTTTCACGTAGAGACTGAGAAGCCTTGGCATCTTACCCACTGAAGAAATGGGCTTATAGGGGTTATTTTTAATGTGATGACCTTGGCACGAGACTTTACATGTCTGAGAAGAAAGCGACTTCGTGGGCTGTAAACTGCCATGGTAGCTACCGTCTATTATTATGTTAAACGTACCTGTGTAATGACGCATCTGAAAAATTCCTTTTAAATGTTAGTGACAGTAAGGTTTCTCTCTCTGAATTACAGAGCTTGCTGTGATTGCTTTTTTGTTGTTCAGTTGTTGTTTGCTGCCACTGTCTTTAAGTCCAGAGCTAAAATTATTGTTTGATTAAGGTAGCCATATTTGCTTAGGTTCTTGCTAGATTCCTACTTTGGGTGAATTTTGTTCTATTTTTTTCTTGTAATGATTTTATGTTTGAGGTCTCTCAGATACCTTTTGGAACCAGGCAGGGGTTGTTACTTAAGAGAATTGTGGCATCAAACTGGAGACGTAGGGAAGATGTATTTGTACTTTAGGTAAAATAGACTTGATAGTCTACATATAGTAAAGCTTTTGTTGAATGGTCCAGATAATATGTTTCATTTAGCATCAGAATGCAGTAAATCAGAATCTTGCAAATGGTAAAACTGTGCTTAATTTTAAAAAAGTTTTGTTTTCTAATGTTGTTTTCCATGTCAATTTAAAGTTCTTCTAATATATGGTAATTCAGGAAAGTCTCTTTGCTCTTGTTGACGATGGTCCCAAAAGATATCTTGCATATAGAAAATACACTGACCATTCTGTCTTTCGTTCTCCCCCCCACAAAAATGCATGTTAAAATTTACAATTCTACAGACTTTCTAAAATATAATTTAAGAAGTAAAGAGCATCAGCAAACTATTGTAAGTCGTCCTCTGTGCATAGGAGTGGAAGTTTTTTAAAAATTAAAGCATTTGATCATGGCTATGAATGGCTTGGAAATTCGCAGACAAGATAAACCTTCCTGAACCAAGCTCTGACCCTGGAGACATCGAGCTGCCATTCAGCTTTCTCTTTTGTTCCTTTCATGAACTCTTCTCTGTAACTCACTCTTTGCTGGGAATGGATTTGCAGCTTCCCTTTCAGTCATATTTTTCCTAGCGTCAAAAGGTTTTCCATTAATAAAACAGGCATGAGTATCTTTGCTGAACCATTTCAAAGACATTGCAGACATTGGGACTCTTGTACCTGAATAATTGAGCTTACTTCTCAAGAAATAAAAATACTGTTCTGTGAAACCACAATACTACTATCACATCTTACAAAATTAATAATTCCCTGATGTCTTTAACACTCTGCCTGAACTGTCTGCAAAAATGTCTTCTATAACTGGTTATTCAGCCAGAGACCAATAGAAGACCCCAAGTTAAATGCATTTGTCACATATATTTAAGGCTTAAGGCTTAGCCATTTGCTCACTTTATGATTTAAGGCAGTTTACTTTTATATGTCATGTTGGTTTTATGTGGAGTGGACAAAATGGGAATAGACACTACCTATTTTGTGGAGCTGCTTTGAGAATTAAATGAGATAGCCTATGTAAAGCTTATAGTACAGGACTAGGCATAAAACAGGTGCCCTGTGTGGCTCTGCAGGGCGCTAAGATAGATTTCTTTCAAGCTCAGCTTAATTTTCAGATAACCCTGTGAAGAAGGTATTACCCCATTTAACTGATGAGAAAGCCGAGGTCAAGTTAGTTGCCTGAGAAAGCAAACATTTTTTTAAAGCACTTTATTCATTTAGTCTTCTTAAAAATCCTGTGAGGTAGATAGTATTATGATCCCTATTAAATACTGGGAGAAGTGAGGCACAGAGAGGTGAAATCCTTTGCTCAAGGTCATGCTATGAGTAACTGAAGGAGCTGGAAATTGAGCACTCCAGTAGCCTGGTTCAGGAAGGGCTCTGTGCTCTTAACTAACCACTGTGAACCGGTGGGGGTGTCCAGCCTCAGTCGTTCTGACTCAGAGCTCGCAGCCTTTCTGCCAATCATGCTTGTTCATTATTCTTCTGAATTGGTGACAATCTGTCATTGCCATAATTTTTCTCACTTCACTTATCTTCCCAGAAAATGCTGTGAAGCATGAGGGGCATACTGAATTAAAATGGATTTAAATAAATTTGGGTTTGAGAATTCTGTGATACACCTTAAAGATAGTGGAAGTAGTGCAGATTCAGAGTTGGTTATTATTGGAATGTTAGATCTACATTAACTGAAATGACAGTTGTGGAAATTAAACTGATACAGTGAGTATTAATCCATTTTCTTTGTGTTAGCCTTAAAAAGGAGGGTATGTTTCTACCGGGGGTATGTTTCTACTGTACATGAGTAGAACCCTTAAATGTTAAAAATATGGAGTTGGCTGTGCAGAATTAGAATATTGATTTATTCCTCAGAAAATCCCCACACTTCTGGAGACCCAGGCCCAGAGGATGGCTTGAGGCCAGGAGTTCAAGACCAGCCTGGGCAACATAGTGAGACCCTGTCTCTACCAAAAAATAAAAATAAAAAATTAGCCAGGTGTGGTAGCACACACCTGTAGTCCCAGCTACTCAGGAGGCTGAGGGGAGAGGATGGCTTCAGGCCAGGAGTCGAGGCTGCAGTGAGCTGTGATTGTGCCACTGCACTCTAGCCTGGGCGACAGAGTGACACCCCGTCTCAAGAAAAAAAAAGTTAAAAGCAAGACAAAACAAAAAAAAACTGGAAAGACCTTAAGGAGCTTGTAAGCTAGGACCTGTCATAGTATAAAGTTAAGTGCCTAGTGCAAGGCTGAACAGCTAGTGAAGTAGTAGACCTGAAGTGGACTAAGCTCCATCAGCTGGTGGTGGTCTAGGTTTGTTTCCATGGGAATATTAGCAAGTGCTAATAATCTGACTAAAGCTGGTCCCCTCTGCTTTCCTGTCCTTTTAACCAGTAAAATATATACAAAGTGGATCAGTAGCAATACCCAGAACTATTTTGCCTTAGCAATTTGCTTACTCTTGCTTTTATTCTGAAATTCTCTTTTTTTTACTTCGCTTCTCCAGTAGGTGACATTTGCTTATGCCCCCAGCCATCTCTGAGCCATTGTGTTTGGGTGGTCCTTTTTGACTTTCCCACCACAACCCCCTCCTCCCGTCAAAATCAAGTCAAAGTCAAAATCCAACTCAAAATCGATGTCTGTGTGTAGTATTTTTTTCCCTACACTATATGGCAATTATCATTTCAAGTTAGGCTTATACCAAGCTAGATTCTGCATCCGAATATGAGCTTTTTGGATTCAAGGTTACATCTCAAATGCCTAGTTTTCTAGTTGTTGGACCAACATCATTGGGCACATTGTGGTTGCTTAATGTCTATTGAATAAAATAATGGATTTAATTATTTTAAAGTGCTATTTCATCTCTACTGACTAATGCAATAATTACAATTGTTGTATTTGGTTAACTTAGGGTATATATAAGCCTCCTTCGGAGAAACTCAACCATGAAGCCTCTGGTATTTTGTGGAAATTCCGCGCAGAACTATCTGGTGGTAGTGATCTGTCATTGGTAACTCAAAACCAACTTTAATTCCGTTATTGTTGCGAGAACTGACAAGTAGAAAATCTTGAGCACAATAAGACAGGGCCTGTTTCTGTGCCTCTGCAGGAGAATCTCTGCAGAAGTCACAATGTTAACAATTTGCAATAGCTGCAGGGGTCTGTTGGAGTCTTAACACTTGAGGGTGGATACAGCTGTGCCAATGAACTCCAATATTGGCATTATTCCTGTATTGCCAGCTGAACACAAATACAATCTAACGGCAAAATTTTCAGAAATTGAACAAGATTATAATAGAGGCAGACCAGAAAATTTTGGTGTATGTGATTATTTGTTTGGGCTTGTCTTTACTAAGATGAATTAGGCCAAGTTTTTAAAAAAGACCCCATCATATCGATAAACTTGATAACTTACTCTTAGAAATATTTAAAAATTACTATTTAAGACTAGAACATTGATGGTGCTTTTAAGGCATTTTCTAGGGCTTTTAGTGACTTTGAAGTAGAAGAAATATTTTGGGCCGGGCTTGGTGGCTCACGCCTGTAATCCCAGCACTTTGGGAGGCCGAGGCGGGCGGATCACGAGGTCAGAAGATCGAGACCATCCTGGCTAACACGGTGAAACCCTGTCTCTACTAAAAATACAAAAAACTAGCCGGGCGCGGTGGCAGGCACCTGTAGTCCCAGCTACTCAGGAGGCTGAAGCAGGAGAATGGCGTGAACCCGGGAGGCGGAGGTTGCAGTGAGCCGAAATCGCGCCACTGTACTCCAGCCTGGGCGACAGAGCGAGACTCCGTCTCAAAAAAAAATAGAAATATTTTGTATTGATGCTCCAGTGCCCCGTGGAGCAAAATATGGTTTTTTATATGCTTGCTCTGGATAGGCATGAAGGATTGTTACACGTTGACATATGTCCTGTGTCATAGAAGGAAAGTCAGGCCAGGATCATAGGATTTTGCTAAATTAAGTAACAATTGTTTCCTAACTACCCATTTCCCTTTCTCAGGTAACCTTTATCAACATTATGTTCACATGTGGCATATTGCACACATATTATCAAATTGTGCTTATGTTCTTCCTGCTACTCTCAAAGGGTAGTTGAATATTTATTTAAAAACAAACTTTCTGTGTTGCACTTAGAGGGTAAAGGTAAAGAAACAGATTTTGACTTCACCCTTAGCATTTAACACTTGTGATGGAAGAGATTAGGACAAACATTGGAAGCTTCTAAAATGTATGGTTTTGGTTCCTCTGTGTCCTGAAATAATGATTTTTTAGATCTGGTTGTTTTTGTTCTTTGATATATTTCCTGTGGTCCATTTATAAATGCTTAAAACTTAATTATCAGTTAAGTTTTTTAATTGACTTTCATTTGTTCATCTGGTAATGACATTTTTGTCTTTCCATTTTCATTATTTATTCCTTTTGTTTCTTTTTCTTGTTGCTTTGCTTTGGCTCTGGGCTCCAGTATTGACTTTTCAGATACACACTGTTTATTTTGTATTTGCATCACATACTAACTGAGAATGCACAGAGAAACTTGGCCCATCTGTCTTTCTAGGTGTAGGAATAGCTTTTTTTTTTGAAACAGGGTCTTGCTCTGTTGTCCAGGCTGGAATATTCAAAGCGGTCCTTCTGCCTTGGCCTCCTGAGTAGCTGGAATTGTAGGTGTGCGCCACCACACCTGGCTAATTTTTAAGTATTTAGTAGAGATGAGGTCTTGTTATGTTGCCCAGGATGGCCTTGAGCTCCTAGCCTTAAGCAGTCCTCCTGTCTCGACCTTCCAGCATGCTGGGATTATAGGCATGAGCCACCTGCACCTGGCATGGGAATAGCTTTATTTTTTATTTTTAT